>NC_056727.1:815606953-815825274 GCF_019279795.1 Protopterus annectens
TGTATTTTTACTGGTTTTGCATATTGTAATATACCTAATTCATTAGCATGTTTAGCCCATAATTTAGCAAGTACCTGCTGCAACAGCTCTTCAGCCGTCTGTATGCCTTCAACAGGTTGTTCCTCAGCTTGCACTAAGACTGCTAATACCTCCCCCTCTGATTCTGTTGGAACATCCAAACAGACCCCTTCTGGTGTACAGTAAATAGTATAGCCCAGTTTGCACAACAGGTCTCTTCCTAGCAAGTTCACTGGTGCAGTAGTACTCAGAAGGAAATAATTCCTTTCCACAATAGGTCCTAAAGAGACAGCTATTGTTGTACCAATCACTTTTACTTTATGCATTGATACCAGTATCTGTCTACCTGAAGTAACTTTTAATACAGATCTAATGGCAACAGTGTCCACTTGAAAAAGAATTTCCTTTGAATTTATTTGTACTTTAATGTAGGGTCCCTTTTGACCTCTTGGCAGCAGAGGATCAAGATTTATTTCTGTCTCATTACCCTGACACAGTACAATGATTCCTGGCTCCTTCCAACGTGAGGAGGTGGTGGAGGACATGCAGCATTGCTATAATTCGTCTGCCATTTAGATCAGGTATCTTGGATTCTCTGCATTCGCTTGTGCGGGCATTCTCCTCTCCAATGTCCTGCTTCTCCACAGTTGAAGCCAGATCCATCATTTGAGGCAGGAGGGAAACTGCCAGCTCTTTGTTACCAACCACCCACACCTTGTTCCCCTCTACCAGCACTTTTACTAAATCCCCTAGCAATTCCTCTCCCCCTTCCCCTGCCCCTGCTTCATCCCCTTGGTACTTCTAACTTGCCTTATTTGCAAACTTAATAGCTCATCCTCGGTATCCTTTCTCCATTTTCCTGATACTCAGTACAGTGATTTTCAGCACTTTCTAAATACTCTAAGTCCTTTCCCCTGCCAGTCTATGAGCACTTGCTTTGTTTGATTTTGTATAGGGTCATGCAGCCCCTAAACAAAAGCAGCTGCAATAGCTGGCTTAGCCTGTTCTTCTGCATCTGATATTCCTGAATACCAAGCCAAGACTGCTTTGAGACACCGCAAATAATCTGCAAAAACTTCTCATTTATTTTGTTTACATGCCTGTATCTTAGACCAGTCTGTCTCTTAACTTGACATATTTCTGTAATTTTATTTAACCATAGGATCATAAGAAGTTACCAGGCTAATGGCCCTTGGGCCCTTTCAAGCCTAGCCAAATTCAGCCCATGTTCTCAACTGTGTCTGGTTCAAGCAGACACTAAAATCAGCACCTATTGCCCCTGTCCAAGAGGAACACAGGTGGAACCCTGAGGGTAAATTTCCGGTTACCCATCCAATCATCCAAACTGCACTTAAATAGGGACAATGAGGGGCTTTGTTTAACATGAACTGGAAGTTTGTTCCAAAGGTGGAGTAACACCTGTGAAACAAATCTGTCTCTCCGGCAAGGTCTGTTGATGTCACATACCAGGTTAAGGTCCTTTGAGCGAGTGACCCATGTGCCATTTGACTTGTGAATGTGCAGCATTTCCATCAAAGCTGGGTCAGAGATTGCTCTGTATGCAAGGCACACATCACCTCGGTGCAGTCTCTGTGACATAAAGTGACAATGATTTCAGTCTGTCCACATCAGGCAGATTTTTGAAGACCCTGAATTTTCTTCATAAGGAACCTTTGTGATCTCTCCAGTTGCTGCAGGTTTTTGGAAAGGAACATACCAAAGGGACATTGTACTCTATTATTGGCCTGATGACAGAAAAGTACAGGGGGTTATAACCTCTTTTTTCTGGAGGCAATGCCCTTACTTATGAGACGAGCAATATAAAATGCCCTTCTTACCACTGTGGAGACATAGTGATCGAAATTAAGATTGCTGTCAACCTGTGTGCCCAGATCTCTCACCACTGACTGTGTACTTAGGATATTGCTATCGATGTGGTAGTTTGCAGGAACATCACCCTTTCTGAAGTGGATGATAATGCATTTTTTTGCATTAAGTTTAAGACCGTGACTTTGGCACCAGTCATTAGTCTGCATAAGACCTTCCTGCAGGATGTTGACATCACTAAGCTTTTCAATGATCGTTCCCAGTTTGCAGTCATCAGCAAACTTTGTCAGCCACAGTCCTTTAGCTTTAACTTTAGCCTATACTTCACAGAAGTAGATTCCAAACAGTAAGGGTCAAAGAATCGATCCCTGTGGAACACCACTGGTTACAGGACTGCTGGAGAAGGTAGAGTCCCCTATTTTGACTGTATGAGTTCTAATAGTGAGCCAGTTTACAACCTGACAATATATGTGTTGATACCCAGCTGAGTGAGTTTATCAATGATGCCTGAGTGGGGGATTGTGTCAAAGGCCTTGACTAAATCTAGGTCGGCCGTATGCACAGATTTGTCCTTGTCTAAGGCTTTGGTGACTGTCTCAAAGAAGTCCACCAAGTTTAACAGGCATGATCTCCCCTTGACAAAACCAAACTGTGTGGGATCAAGCATTTGGAGATTTCCTATATATCTGTTAATAAGGTCCATAATGATTCATTCCATGGCCTTGCAGATAAGGATGGTCAAGCTAATGGGTCTATAGTTTCGGAGGTCTGTGAATGCAACCCCTTTGTGCAAAGGGATGACAGCAGCTGTTTTCCATTCCACTTGAATGAAGCAAGAGCTTATTGGTGATGCTAATTTCTGTTTTAACCCATGTAGAACGCAGCCCAGGATGCTGCTGTGTTTTTGGCCTTGGAGAGGGCATTTAAGACTGCTTCTCAGAGATACAAGGTAGGGACGGGTGTTTGGGATAGATTGGTGTATATGTGGTGGAGATAGGGGAGTGAAGTTTTCACTGAACCTGTCAGCCAGCAGGTTTGCTATATCTACAGGTTCTATATATATAGTACCATTAACTATGAGTTCAGCACAAATCTGGGCCTTCCTTTAAGGTTACAGTTGTAACTAAAGAACACCTTGTGTTTATTCTTAGTTATGGAAGCTAATTTAGATTTGTAGTTAGCTTTGGAGGACTTCAGTGGGAGTCTTATTTGCTTGTTTAAGTTGAGGAGGGAGTGTTTTCAGATCTTGCTTTGGTTCTATCAGGTACAGCAGAGTCAATATAATTGTACAGGTGCTTGAATAAAGCACTGGAGTATAACTCAGCATAGGTGTCTGTTCCATCAGTGGGGGGAGGGACTATGAAGCTATTTATGCCATTATGTAAGATGTTGTAATTGGCCAGTTTTTTAGTCTAGTTGTTGCTAAGGAGGGGGGGAGTCTTGTGTTATAGTTATTTCAAGCAAGACTGATTTGTGGTCAGATCTCACGAGGGATGGCCACACACTGGGGATGGTGCAGCGGTCTCCCATGTTGGTGAACACCAGGTCCAGGATGTTTGAACCCCTTGTGGTTGTGTGAACCAGCTGGTCGAGGCTATTGGAGTTAATAAAGTCCAGGAACCTTTGGGCAAGTGAGTCCTTTTTTCTATAAGTGCATTCCCTGTGAGAGTAAAATCTGTTATTTCAGCCTTATCAAGCTACTGTTTTCTTATTTCATCTGAAGTGACTACCTGAAGTAGCTGGTTCAAATCTGTTAAAGTAGGGTTGTAACATTCTATTATGGTTTTTAATTCCTCCTTAAACCTTAATGGATCTTCTCTAATATTTGAAAAGCTTTTGGACATAGTATGCAAATCATCCGGAGTCCAGGGCCAATGAAAATCATCTCTATTATTGGCCACCACCATTTCTCTTGAGGGTGCCAAAAGATCCTCTTCAGAGGCAACAACCTCTTGTCCTACCCTGTTGTGTCACCATGTGTGGTGGGCTATGGGTGTATCAAATACTAGTGCTTCTGTTGGAGAGGTAGAGGCTTGTTAGAAATAAAAAGAAGAAGAAGAAGGAGCTTCCCCGATTGTATATGCCTGTTCTGAAGATGAGGGTTGAACAGGGAAACTAGGTTGAGATGTAACAATACCATGCTGACCCGGTTTCTAGTGGACAGTTAATTGAAATGCAGTGGTCTGAGAAACAGTGGAATCTTGCAGAGAAGCTACCCACACCAGTACATATGGGTGTGCAGGTGCAGTAGTTACTGCAGGATTATTATCCTCTTCTGAAGTCTCTGCTTTTTGGCCATCCCCAGTTTCTTGCAAACCTGCCAAAACAGGATAAAGGGATCCCTTTTTACTGGTCTGTACTGCCTTCTTAACCTCTTTCACCTGCTGTAGCAACTTCTTATTAGTATCCTGTAACCCCCTTAAAGCTGATTCCTTTTCCCCTTTTAAAAGCTTCAGTATACCAAGAATAAGATACTGCCCATTGTTCTCCACTTATTTTGTTTTTCTTTTCTTCCAAAATACCCCTCAAATTCCCTAATTTATCCTTATCATACTGCGGTGGTGGTGCTGTGGTAGCATTGACCCCTCACAGTAAGATGTTGTCCTGTTCAATTCTCAGCTAGAGCGTCTTCTGTGTGGAGACATGCGTGAATGGGCGTACCTTCGTTGATGGTTGTGCGTCAGGGCCGGCAACTCATCACATAAAAATCCACTGCCTATCATTAGCGGACTGGAGTTCCGTTGTGGCGACCCCTAACCGGGAAAAAGCTGAAAGACACAACAACATCCTTATTATAAGTTCCATTTAATGAAAAAACTTTACCAGGACAATTTTTAGTAAGCTGAAATCACTCATTCAAATACCCAGAACTTTCCTTCTCATAATTATAATACATAAAATATACATATTTTCCTTTTGCAGGGATTTGATCCTGCCTACTTAACTTTGCTCCCATTTCCCCTACTAAGACTTACCTTGTAGATTCTGAATCCTGGTAATTCTATGAAAATGATTACACCAATTCACACACCATTCAGGGAGGGGAGGGAAGGGTTGAGGTTATGTCATTGTGCAGTGACAGAAAAAGGGTTTCCATCAGCCTTTTCCCACAGCATCCCCTTGGTTTTGTCTCATCACAAACTCAAAATTTACAACTCCACCACTTAGATCAGGAAAATGGGGTGGATAGGTACTGTGTTCAGAACTGACCATTCTTTCTGACCCTCTAAGAGCACTTTCACACATTCACACCTACATCCCAATATGCTATGGGCTCATGAATTTGATTTAACAGCACACACCTATATCCCAGCATGCTATGGGCTCATGGATTTGATTTAATTTTTTCCTCACTCATACATTTAACAGCACACACAATATCTCTCACAACCCTTAGCTTTTAGTCTCCTCACTTGAAGGTACTGCCATCGACACAAGGCACCCCCTTGTGTTAATTTTCTCTTTTTGTTATACTCAGATATACATTAATAAATGTTTTCTTATTTCCTGTGGGGTCCTCCCACTATTATTTTACACACAACTATCAAGCAAACTCAGTCATTTAAAAAAAACAGTTATTCCCTCATTCCACTCTATTAACTACTTCTTCTTTTTCTTCTGGCTGTTCCCATTAGGGGTCACCACAGTGGATCACCTGTTTCCATTTCTTCCTGTCCTCTGCATCTTGCTCTCTCACACGAACCACCTGCATGTCCTCTCTCACCATATCCATAAATCTTATCTTAGGCCTTCCTCTTTTCCTGTTACCAGGCAGCTTCATCCTTAGCATCTTTTTCCCAATATACTCAGCATCCCTCCTCAGCACATGTCCAAACCAACATAATCTTGCCTCTCTGGCTGTGTCTTCAAACCTTCCAACCTGGGCTGACCCTCTAATATACTTATTCCTAATCCTGTCTACCCTCATCACACCCAGTTCAAATCTTAACATCCTTAACTCTGCCACATCCAGCTCTGACTCCTGCCTTTTTGTTAATGCCACTATCTCCAACCCATATAACATAGCTGGTCTCACTACCCTTTTGTAGACCTTCCCTTTCACTCTTACTGGTACTGGTCTGTCACAAATCACTCCTGACATTCCTCTCCACCCACTCCATCCTGCCTGTATTCTCTTCTTCACCTCACTTTCACACTCGCCATTATTCTGAACTGTTGATCCCAAGTATTTAAACTCATCCACTGTATTAACTACAATTATCAAAAAAAAAAAAAAAAATTCCTACTAATCAATTTTCCCCCACCTAGTCTGAATAGTTAGATATCTGAATCTCTGACTACTCCATACAAAACAGTGTGGATCTCACAGAATGACTTTCTGTGTTTGGCCATTATAATTTGTTCCACACTGCCCTGCAGGAGTATCAAAGTTCAGAATCCAAGTTTTATGGTAACAAATGTTAAAAGTACAAATTAAGTAACAAAGAGTTTTACCTTTTAACTCAGTCGAGAATGATGCTTCAGGATGTGCAAAGTACTTGTTTATTCCATAAACAGAGCTGGGAGACTGCCTGCTAAAAATGTCAGAACCAGTCTCAAAGAACAAAGAGAAACACTTCATATATACCTTTTCTTATCAATTTCGTGCATGCAGAACTTTGATGTTACATTACTTTCTTCAAATCAATGTATTTAGAAATTTCCTCATTCCTCATGCTTCTTGCTTAGAGCTTCACGTGAACAATTCACAAATACACATTTTAAAACATAGAACACCTGTGTTTAAAATTTAGTATCCTTCAACCTTGTAACATTCAGTACCAGTGCACACTATCTCACAGACAGCCTTGTAATGTCTCACCCCCAGGCTAAGAATGCTAGAGCGTACTGCTGGTTAATCTGGTTTCCACAGAAACCTGGCACAGTTCATTTACTTTCTAAAACTACACTTACCAACATAGCATAACATAACATAACATAATACTTTATTACTTTATTTTACTTTTGTTACTTGTTCTTAAAAGCACTTAATTGCATTTATTCTGCTGCATTTATTACTGCTTGTTAGTAGCCGATTAAATTGTAACTATTATTCTAAGCCTTTGGTTGAAGCACTTGGGCTTCAGACCAGTTGTTTTACATTAAGAAGGTTTGTGGTCTGTACTCTTGTAGCAGGACAGGTAGCTTACATCCTTCTAAGTTGTGAGTTGCTGACTTGAAGGCTTAGTGTCTGTTATTCTAAAAGTGTATTAGTTCTGATTTAAGAACTTGGGTTTTGGGCCATTTATTTTACATTAAGAAGGTGTGGTCTGCACTCTTGTGGGAGGAGAGGGTAGATTCTGCCCTTCTGAGCTGGGAGTTTCTAGTTAATGGCTTATTGTGCTTACATATTTGAACTGTTTCTTTCTGAAATTGGTATGCCGTGTTTGCTGTAGCATAGACTAAATTCAGACCTGCTGAATCTAGCTTGGTTTGTATAACTTGAGCACTAATCCAGACCATCTTTTTTTGGAGAAGGTTCCCCTGCACCCTAGTGGCAGGAGTGTGCAGTTAGAACTTGTCTGATCAAAGACTACTGGAACAAGGCTCAGTTTTTAGCTGGTTAATTGGTTAATTTGTTTAAATCAGTTCATAGGTTCATAGGTTGGTACTAGGCTATCGGCCCTAGGGCCTATACAAGCCTAACCATAACAATTCCCTGGCTATTTCTTCCCACACAATTTACTTCCCTGGACCCCTGTCTAGCAGGGTGACTGACGTGATCCCTGGGGTGAATTTCCTTTCTCCCATCCAATCAACAAGGTTCCTTTTGAAGAGGGCCAAAGAGGCACTCTGCTTGACATGTATGGGCAGTCTATTCCAGAGTCTGAGGAGTCTCTGGATCAAGAACCTATCCCTCCAGCATGTTTTGTTTATTGTGATGGCAAGGTTTAGATCCCTGGAGCATGTGGCTTTGAGGGATTGGGATTTCTTTAAGTGTAGCATGTCCAACAGCTCTGGGTTTGACATGGCCTTGTATGTTAAGCAGAGCTCGCCTCTGAGTAGACGATATGCAACAGAGTATAGGTAGAGTTTTTTAAGGCGGTCAGCATAGGGCATCTGCTTTAGGCTTGTGATTCTTTAATGAGGTATTTCTGCGGCCTTTCCAGTTGTTGCAGATGTCTTGAGAGGTACATACCAAACGGGGTGTTGTATTCTATAATGGGTCTAATGAGGGATGAGTACAGTGGGACAATGACTTCCTTTTTTCTGGATGAAAAGCCCTTAGTGATGAGGTGTGCCACATAGAAGGATTTCCTGACTGTTGTGGTGATGTGGTTATCGAAGGTGAGACCACTGTCCACTGTCAGATTTTATGAATATAAATCTGAAATTAATTATGTTGTAAATATGCTGAAAGAAAAGGCTTGCTTAAATGCAGAAACAAAGTTTAAGTAAAATGTGATCAGCAGTCATACTAAATGACCATGGCTTGGAAAAGGAATCTGCTGAATGGACATTATTCCCTTACAGACTCAAAGCAGGATGTTATGCAAGAACAAAAATGCAAAATCTGCTTTTAAAGAACAATGACATGTTTTTCTGCATGGAAAAACAGGATATGACATAAGAACAGATACAAAGATTCAAATAAAATACAGGATGTTCACACTGTCAGAAAAGCTGATCTCTGACAATGTGTTTTCTCAAAAATATGTTTTTCTTCATAAAAAACAGGATATGCTTATCAGCATTGACATAAGAACACATGTTTCTATACACAGATTCAAATAGAATACAGGACAATGTGTTTCCTCAAAAATATGTTTTTCTACATGGACATCAGGACACTGTTACAGGATATTCACACTGTCAGAAAAGCTGGTCTCTTACAAGACATTGTTAAACAAGGAAGTTTAGTATTGTTTCTACAGGATAAGCAATTCTCCAAAATATGTTCAAAAACTGTATATAAAGAGCTGTATAAATCCAGTTGTGAGAGAGGTTTGGTAGGGACACAAGTCCCAAGGTAAATGTTATATCTCTCACATCATCTGTACTATATGAGAAGTAAAGTTGGAACAGTACTTTTAAGCTGCAACGTTTGTCCAGTTTTATTTATTATAAAAGTTATTGGTTACTGCTCTTAAAGACAAGTGCTGCAAAGTATATTCTCTCATCAGTGTATATTCTGCAAGTTTCTGTATGCAACAGACTGTGAATGCAAATATAACTAGACTTTGAATTTTAGCAAGAATCCATCCAGGCAAGAAGCAAGAAGCAAGTAAGAGCTATATAATATTTTTTCAATGGCGAGGCAGCTGAGTGACTAGCTCCATATAATTTTTTCAATGGTAAGCTAGCCTGCACTTGAACCTACAATCTGTATTCAAACACAGGAGGAGTGATGGTAAGCCCTGCAGAGGGTCACTTCAGTTAAATTGCAGTAACTAACATTTGTACGTATGTGTCAATTCTGAACAGAAGTATTCCAGTTTATGCAGCTTGCAGTAGTAAAGTTTTTTAGACGTCTACAATCCGGAGTGAGACTAGTTCAAGAAATTCGCAGTGCCATAAATTCTTCAAGAAAAGGGGGATATCCACTAGCCCATCAGTCCACTGCCTGTTGTGCTTTCCCAGCTTCTCAAGTGACTTTGAAAAAATTCCAGCCATCTGCAATAGCAGCCTGATCACCTGTTTTCTTGCTAACTGGTAAGACTTTTTTCTGTGTCACATATTTAGTGTGGATGATGTTAAACAGAGTTGTATATTCTTAAGACAGGTTGTATATTCATATATAGTTTCTGTATTCCTAGACAGGTTGTATATTACTAGATAGTATGAATATTATTTATAATTCATGCAGGAGTAAACCAAACTTTAGTAAATTGCTATGTTGGTATACACAGCACATTAGTAAATGTAAAACCTTATTAGGGCAGGTTGATAGTAAGGCATTATGCAAATGTATTACAATATTTGACTGGTATCTCAAAGAAAATCATGTGAAAAATGACAAATGTTTATTGTGTGCTTCAACAAAAACTGCATTTTGTGTATTATGTCATAAAATAATATTGCATCATATTGCTAAAAAAATAGACTGTAAAGACAGATCTGAAAAATTAACTAAGGGTAAAGTGTTTCCATTACATTCTGATATTGAACAGTTATGTCCTGTCACCACATGTGAGTCAAATCAGTTACTGATAGAACCCCTAGTACATTTTGTTATAAAGCAATGTAGTAAACTTCTAAAAGACAGACACAATGAGTTCAGGAAGCTTAGACAAGTTATACATACATCTTTTCAAAAGTGCATAGGAGTTTCAAATTCAGCAGAACAGCTTACTAAAGAATGTCAGAAAGACCATGCAACATCACAGGAAATTCAACAGAAGTTCCAGGATAAAGAAAATAAATTAGCTGAACTGACAGAGACTGGGAACTTCCTGCATGCACAGTTAATCTGTGCAAAAGAAATATATTTTATAATATGTTTATGTTTTGAAAATGGTTAAACATACATGGTAGGATGGTAGGATCTGATGTCTGGACAAATCATTCTTAAATGTTTTACTTTCATTCAGTTAAAGCAAGACATCTATCAGTACTACAGTAAAGTAAAGCATATGAATGCCATTCATTAGCATAGTCAAAAGGTAAACAAAACTGTTCTAATGTATAAAAATTAAATAAAAATAGTTAATAAGAATAAAAATTTAAAGTCACAAGACTGACATGCTTGTATAAAGATATACAGATACAAGACAGACATGCATGTGTGTTCTTTTCATCTAGAGTACATCTGTTACAATACACAAGAATAACAGGCAGACAACAGCAAATATAAATAATATAAATATAAATGTGTTGGTTAAACTAATATCTATTTTGTTTTTTACAATTTGTTTATAATTATATAGTAACACCAAACAGTTAAAGTTCTGAATTTTAAAAATAAATAAAATCACAGATGGTATTATTCAAAAGTTTTTGTAAAATTAATGGCGGGACAGTTAAATAGTTAAATAAATAAATAAAAAATACTGAAATCCATGTAAGGTAATTATAAAATGATGTCTATTTATGTAGTATAAGTGCATAGTTATGCAAATCAAAATCACATTAAAGGAAAAATGCTAAAAGAATTAACTATAGTTTACAGAGTATGAAATGTGAGCTCAGACCTTCCTAGACTGGATGAATAGTTACAGGAAATGCTGGAAAGATAAGATAAACAACAAGACTGATTGCCGGATAAATAGCTTGAGTTTTTCTAAAGCATCATTGTTATTAAAACATAATTGTTAAAATGTTTACAAGCAACACTATTTAGTAATTGTCATAAAATGCCACAATTGTGCATAGATGTCACTTATAATCTGTTTGCAAGTAAATGTTAAAAGGACAAAAAAGAAAAAACTCAGTTGTATCAAGTACAGCCAGCAAATGGGCTATAGTATATATACAGTTCAAATCAATTGTGCAGGAGAATGTAAATGCCTACTAGTGGTAGTTAACAGCAAAAGCTTTATAAAAAGTTATCAAGTCAGACAAAAGTTCATAATTTGATAAAATAAATGTATGACCATAGTGTTGGGCTGACATACATTCTATTCTTGCAGCGTGGGGCAGGTAAACAGTGCTGAAGTACTACAGGGGGAGGGGTACTTTCTCAGTTTTACACTGACTGTATAAGAGGGAGGGGCATTTTCTCAGTTTTACACTGACTGTATAAACAGACTGTGACAAGGGTCTGAAATAAAGCTACATAAAAATAAATAATAAGGGTCTAAAATAAAGCTACAGGAAAAAAATATATATATATTTCATTCATTCTTGACAATACTTTTTAGGTAGAGGGAAAAACAGGTATTAGTGTATTAGAAATACTGGTAAACTGGATTAAACCTGACAGGATAAGAGATTTTACAAGTTGTTAAAAGCTATCATAATGGTTATTATTGTATTGTTTAGTATTAAATTGTATTTACAACCTGTTAAACTGTAAAGCTATACAAGAGATGGTTTAAAATCAAGAGATGGCTTAAAATTGATTACAGCTATACAAAAGAGAATAAAGATATGCAAAATGCATAAATGTTTCTAATAGCAAGAATGGTCACTATTTTCAATATGTTTTTGGCAAAACAATGTTGGTATAAAAAAGCATGAATATTTTTAATTGTTGAGTATGTAGTTTAAAATAACAGGACATATGGATTTGGTATCAATTCCACTAGATATTTCTAAAGAGACAAACATTTTCCAAGATTTTGCTCAATATTAATGTTATTAAATTTGTAAGATTAGACTAAATGTACTTTATAGTCATTGTATGTACAAATGCAGAAGAATTCAGTACAAATGAAATTAATGTCTAGTAATGAATATGTGTGAAAAAAACATGTTTTAAAAAAAATGGGTCCAGGGTACATACTAGATTGAAATGCATAAATAGCAAACAGTCTGTGTAAATACATACTGTAAAGAATACATCGTAATAAGTTCAAAAGTAATTTGTCAAGTTGTAATATCATTGGTTTTACCACAGTAAAATAATTGCTTTCAAATATTTATTATCTAAGCCCAGTTCAGTACTTTATCAAGATGTTATTGAGCAGTTCAAAGACATGACCACAATGTTATGGTTAAAATGACATTGAACTTGTGTGTTTTCAGTAGTGTATAAATGCTTGCAGTAGCACATGGTTATTGTCTCTCATAGTTAATTCAACAGCTGCAAAGAGTTAATGAAACAGTTCTAAGTCATAAATTAAATTCTGTGATTGCAAAAGAATAAATTGATCAAGTAAATTAAAGCAGACACAGCTCATAACTGATAAAATATTTTCACAGAATGGTCTGCAAAGAAAAAGTTGTTAAATACATTCAGTTTTGGTAGTAATACATGTTTTCATTGTATTAACTATGTAAAATTGCATTTTAACTTGTATCAAAAAAACTAAAGGTTTTGTTTCTTAATGTGTTTTTTATATAAAATGTTTTGAGTATGTTTAAAAACAGAGGGAATTGTTACATTTTATGAATATAAATCTGAAATTAATTATGTTGTAAATATGCTGAAAGAAAAGGCTTGCTTAAATGCAGAAACAAAGTTTAAGTAAAATGTGATCAGCAGTCATACTAAATGACCATGGCTTGGAAAAGGAATCTGCTGAATGGACATTATTCCCTTACAGACTCAAAGCAGGATGTTATGCAAGAACAAAAATGCAAAATCTGCTTTTAAAGAACAATGACATGTTTTTCTGCATGGAAAAACAGGATATGGCATAAGAACAGATACAAAGATTCAAATAAAATACAGGATGTTCACACTGTCAGAAAAGCTGATCTCTGAGAATGTGTTTTCTCAAAAATATGTTTTTCTTCATAAAAAACAGGATATGCTTATCAGCATTGACATAAGAACACATGTTTCTATACACAGATTCAAATAGAATACAGGACAATGTGTTTCCTCAAAAATATGTTTTTCTACATGGACATCAGGACACTGTTACAGGATATTCACACTGTCAGAAAAGCTGGTCTCTTACAAGACATTGTTAAACAAGGAAGTTTAGTATTGTTTCTACAGGATAAGCAATTCTCCAAAATATGTTCAAAACTGTATATAAAGAGCTGTATAAATCCAGTTGTGAGAGAGGTTTGGTAGGGACACAAGTCCCAAGGTAAATGTTATATCTCTCACATCATCTGTACTATATGAGAAGTAAAGTTGGAACAGTACTTTTAAGCTGCAACGTTTGTCCAGTTTTATTTATTATAAAAGTTATTGGTTACTGCTCTTAAAGACAAGTGCTGCAAAGTATATTCTCTCATCAGTGTATATTCTGCAAGTTTCTGTATGCAACAGACTGTGAATGCAAATATAACTAGACTTTGAATTTTAGCAAGAATCCATCCAGGCAAGAAGCAAGAAGCAAGTAAGAGCCATATATAATATTTTTTCATCCACCTGTGTCCCTAAGTCTCTTATCACACTTTCGGTGTTTAGTGTACTGCCACCTATGTGGTAATTCACGGGTACATGTTTTTTCCCAAAGGGGATAACTATACATTTCTTGGCATTGAGCTTGAGCCCATGGCTCTGGCACCAAGCATCTGTTTCTGTAAGGCCCTTTTGTAGAATATCCACATCATTTGGGGATTCAATAATGGCTCCCAATCATTTGCTCATTTGCTACTGTTATAAATATATATATATATATATATATATACATACACTTTATGCATCACCACTTAGCTAGGGTTAAACTATTCCCAACGCTATAAAGTCAGCTCTTCAAATTTTCCCTTAGAACGAGCCATTTCTTTTTAGTTTTAGCACTAAAATCTGTTTCTTTGAGCTCAGCACTTATTCAAAACTCATTGTAAGCACTAAATAAGCTACACATTACTACAGCATTCAACTTTCCTCACTTGTCTAGAGGAAAACAGTTTTTAGTACTTAATAAATAAGCACCTATCCAGGCATGTCTAAGAGTCAGCAGCCGGTGTTTTCTTCTGTCTAGCTGATGAATCCGGGCATCTTGGGTCAATGCAGCAATTTTCTCATGTACACAGACAACCCTCTCCTCCTACCACCCAACACGACAACCTGAGAGATACACTTATATAGCCAAACTGGAAGCAAAGCTCTCTTCACCCAAGACTGGACAAGACAGTCAAGAGGAGAAGATAAATACTTGCACCACACCACACTCATCACATAGTCCCTCAAAACCTACACCACCAAAACACACAGAAACATGAAACACACACCTACATTCACAGAGGCTCTCAATAAATATCTGCTCAAGCAACAGAGACCTCCAAAGCAGAAACGCAAGCAACCTCCACCCCCCAACACAAACCAAATGACACACATCCCACAAACTCAGTATGCCACTCAACCACAGCCCATAAGGCATGACAATGTACCCAACACTCTAGTCATAGGTGACTCTATAGTCAGGCA
Organism: Protopterus annectens; assembly: GCF_019279795.1. Classification (NCBI taxonomy): domain Eukaryota; kingdom Metazoa; phylum Chordata; order Ceratodontiformes; family Protopteridae; genus Protopterus; species Protopterus annectens. The sequence continues at coordinate 815,621,730 of NC_056727.1, forward strand.
CACTGATGTTCCACTCACTAGGCTAAACAAGGAGAAAGTTACTGTCAGCTGCCTGTCTAGTGCCAGGATCCACCACATAACGCATGCACTCAGGTCACTCCACAACAAGTACAAATATGACTGTGTCATTGTCCATGTTGGTGTGAATGGCCTGAGATGTACCTCCCTGGACTACATGAAAAGAGACATAGAGGAGCTCTCCAATCTTGTAGCCCAGGCAGGTATGACCCTAGCCCTGAATACCATCCTGCTATAACCCAGAATGATACCACAGTACAAGGAAAAAATGATTGACTTCAACAATTGGCTAAGCTTTTGGTGTCATTCCAAGGGGATCCAGTATCTGCCTGCCTGGGGTGACATGATTGACAGACCATGATGCTTTGCCAGAGATGGCCTGCACCTGTCGCCGTTGGGATTCTGGATACTGGCTAAAGCTCTTGCCACCCCCATAGTGCCTTTTTTATTCAAGGTTCAAATGACAAATTCACCACCTTAACAGGTACAAGCAAGCAAAATCTGAGGGTAATGCTACTCAGTGCTAGAAGTATAAACCTCAAAATGCATTCACTCAAGGCACTCCTTAAAATGGAGAACATCGACATCTGTGCAGTGATAGAGGCCTGGTTCAAGGCTCCAGAGAGCACCCCTGCATTACCAGGATATAATTCATACCACACCTTTCATCCACCTAACCTGGACCGAAACACTAAAGGTGGAGGTGTGTCCATATTCATTAAGGTTATCCACACCTCCAGGTTTGTTGCTCAGCATAATGCATCCAAAATTATCCAAGTGCAACCAACTCTGGGCAAGACCGCAGTCCAAATTGTAACTTGCTACAGATCCCCCACCATGCCCCAGGATTCCCACTCTTCATTTCTTGATACATTGAAAAATATTATGGTACATCCCAATACCCTAATAATGGGCAATTTCAACTACCCCTCCATTAATTGGCAAAACTACTCATGTACCAACTCTTTTGCTGAACGTTTTTTTGGAATTCATAAATTCCAATGCCTTGGATCAACTTATCCACACCCACAACAGGGGCAGCAATATCCTAGACCTGGTCATTACCAACATGGGTGACCAGTGTTCCACACCAGAGGTCAGTTCCTCATTGGTCAGATCTGACCACAAGCTAATCACCCTAGACATCCATATCCTGTCCCCAGCCCCATTAGGGAAACCATCATAAAAAATTTCTCCAAAGCCAACTTCACACTTCTTAAGACAGAAGTGGCAAACGTCACGACACCCATGCAGACAGACAGTAGAGGTACGACTGCTGAATCCTACACAAATGCACATTATAAGCACTTACCCGAGTGCATGGATCATGCTATCCCTAACAGAATCAAGATACTATCCTCCAAAAAAGGAAGCCAATCTGGTAGTCCCTGCCATAAACAAACTCTACAACAGAAGAAAGAAACTGTTGCAAAAAAGAGTAAAATCCCATGATTGGAGAAACACCCTGGTCAGCCTCACTAAGAAGTTGAGATCCCTCATAAAATCCTCCAAAGCTAGTTACGAAAACAAAATCGTCACTGATTCTAAAGACAACCACGAAGCATTCTGTAGCTATGTCAAGAATCTCAATGGCAGCACTCAGATCTGCTATGAGTTACAGCACAATGGCACTAAATATACAGAACCAACTGATATTGCCAACATCCTGGCAGATAGGTTCAGTGCTAACTTTACCCCCCTCTCACCCCCTAAAGGGCCCATTTCTATACCGGAAGAATGTAACGTTCCTGTAATCACGGCTGCACAGGTAAAAACCACACTCTCCAAAGCTACGAACACAGCATCCATGGGACTTGACAACATCCCAGGCTGTGTTCTACATGAACTGCAGAATGAACTGGCACCCCACCTAAGCACCATGTTCATTCAACACTTATCTCAGGCTTTGTGCCCACTGAATGGCACACAGCAATGGTTATCCCACTCCACAAAGGACCCCGTGAACTACCACCCCATTAGCCTAACAAACCAAGTCTGCAAGGCCATGGAACATATCATCATGGATCTTATACACAAAGACATTGGTGATCTCCAAACTTTGGACCCCACCCAGTTCGGGTTTGTAAAAGGCAGATCATGTCTCCTAAACCTGATAGACTTCTTTGAAGAAGTCACCAAAGCCGTAGACGAGGGTAAGCTGGTTCACACAGCCTATCTAGATCTCACAAAGGCTTTTGACACCATCCCCTACTGTGAATTATATATAAACTCACTAAACTAGGTATAAATCCCTATGTCACAAGATGGGTTGCCAAATGGCTCACTGACAGAACCCACACTGGGAAAGTAGCAGACTCCAAATCCAACTTCAGACCAGTGACAAGTGGAGTACCACAGGGTTCAGGCTTGGGTCCTCTCCTGTTTGGTATCTACTTTTCTGAGGTACAGGCTAACACAGAAGGTCTTTGGCTAATGCAGTTCGCAGACGACTGCAAACTAGGAGCCATACTCAAACCTCCTAACAATGTGGACATCCTACAAAAGGGCCTCACAAAGACAGATGCCTGGTGTCAAAGCCATGGCCTCAAGCTCAATGCCAAAAAGTGCATTGTCATCCCCTTTGGAAAAAACTCTGTACCCATGAGCTACCACATAGGTGGTAGTCTACTTAACACCAAAAGTGTGAAAGTGTGATAAGAGATCTTGGGACACAGATGGACAGTAGTCTCTCTTTTGGTAATCACATCGCCACAGTAGTCAGGAAATCCTTCTACATGGCACACCTCATTACAAAAGGTTTCTCATCCAGGAAAAAAGAGGTCACTGTTCCCCACTACTCGTCAGTCATTAGACCCATTATAGAGTACAACGCCCCTTTTGGTATGAACCTCACAAGACATCTACAACAACTGGAAAAGCCGCAGAAATACCTCACAAAGAGGATCACAGCCTCAAACAGATGCCCTATGCAGACCGTCTCAAAAATCTCCAGCTTTACTCCGACGCGTATCGCCTACTCAGAGGTGATCTCAGCCTAACATACAAAGCTATGTCAAACCCAGAGCTGTTGGACATGCTCCACTTAAAGAAATCCCAATCCCTCTGAGCTACATGCTCTAGGGACCTAAACCTTGTCACCACAATAAACAGAACATGCTGGAGGGATAGATTCCTGTCCCAGAGACTTCCCATACTTTGGAACAAACTACCTATCTATATTAAACAAAGCTCCTCATTAGCAGTCTTCAAGAAAAATCTTGATGATTGGATGGGAAATAGGAAATTCACCCCGGGGATCACCTCTGTGTCTCTGCTCAACAGGGACACCGGAAAAGAACTTTCTTGGGTGGTGAAAGCCAGGGTACCTTTTTGGCTAAGCTAGGGCCAATAGCCTAGTACCTACCTATGAACCTATAATATATGAACCTATGAAGGACATGATGTGTGTTTTTCATGTTTCTTAAGCACAAACAGTAAAGATGAGATGAGTTGCTCTCTTTTGAGGGAAGAGAAGGAGGAGGGATGTATACCAGTGCAGTAATGTATTTGAGTTCACCTCCAGTTAGGCATTCGCAAACTAATCAGTTAAGTTCAGTGTACCATTTTTATTAGGATGTGAATGAAGAAGCTGATGTTTTTGGACTTTGAATACATGATATGTTAGAATGCTGAATCTTGTGGTTTCATCTGTGAATCAGTGATCCTAAGAATTAGTCCACTATGGGTGTGGAGTCATGCCTGTGAAAAAGAGAATTTTCGGTACTTTTCCTTTATTGGGTCAACATCGGGAAAGTGCTGTCTTTTCTAATAGGCATTTAGTACTTAGTAAAATCACAATTTATGTCCTTGTTTTAATTAAGTATATAATGTTAGAGCAGAAAAATAGTTTCAATCCAACCACTGAGTGTTTTGTGAAAAGCCTTTGTGTATGTCACTTGGGAAGAAATAGATGTAGACGATTGAAGTGGAATCGCAACCTTAAGTGGTTAACAAAGAGAAGCGCGGGTTGCATTGGAGACATTACAATTTAGCTGAAAACAGTAGCTTGAACAGCCTTCATTTTCACATCTTCTTCTTCTTTCGGCTTTTCCTGGTTAGGGGTCGCCACAGCGGATCACCTGCCCGCTCATGATTACCAGTGGAGTTTTACAGTGTTGAGTTGCCAGCCCGGTGCCCAACCTTCCACAGAAGGCACACACATGCACACACTCACACCTAGGGCCAATTTAGAGTGTCCAATCCACTTACAGCATGTCTTTGGGATCAGTGATGGTAAATTCTGCCAAACTAAGCTAGCCTTGCTAAAATAATATTCCGAGGAAATTATTCTGAATTTGAGGTGAACTCAGCTACAACTGGAATGATGCGCCTCATTATGATGTGTGGGAGAATGGCAAGATTTCTTTGGTACTTGGTGTTTATGTAGTGGACCAACCATTTTTCTGTTTTTGAAAACAATGCGCTGTTCCCAAATGAAGTTTTTACCTATAACCACCAAACCACGCAAATACATAAGTAAAAGGATGATGTTTAACATGGACCACTGAAGTTCATAAAGCTTTTACTCGTGGTAATACCATCCCCGGCATGTAAATGGAATACATTCACTGTACATATTCATCAGTTCAAAAAGTGATGTAGTGTTTTTTTGTGCTGATGACAACAAAACATATTTGTCTTTCACTTGTTACTGCATCGTGACAGGAAATTGTGTGTGCGGTACCCACATCATTAGCAACTGTGAGATCCTTGCGAGCGTGGGCTATGATTCCAAGAGCTCATTAGAAGTGTTGCCTCGATAATGGAAAAGTACTGAATTTTCTTCTGATGCTGCTGCCTTTTATTATAGTTTTTTAACATAGTCATGCTTGTTGAGAAGGAACATAATGATTCTGGATTTAGATTCAAAAGTAAGAGGCGATGTTAGGGCCATGAGAGCAGTGACCGTAAAAGTGAGTATGGTGAACATTGGCTATAGTCTCATCTGCACCATTGTCACCATTCTTGTCTGATAACAGGCCTAATCTACACCTTTTGCAACAAATAAATATGAAAGGTGACTAGCCTTAAGAGCATGTGACAAATACACACTGCTTCCTCCATTAATGGTTGACACCTGCCACACCCAAGTGTCCTTTACACTGCAGTGCTATATATGACAGGTTATAATCACAGGCCCCATCTGGCTTTGAAGTCGAAAAAGTAGTTGCCTAATTTCACAGGCAAACCGGAATTAATTTTGAACTTTTCCAGAGATGCAGTCAACCTTCACAGTCCAGAAGTTAGACACTATTTATTGGTAGATGTTTTCTGTTTCTGACTCCAAGGCAGTCCTTCCTGTTTGGCTTTAAAGATATTTAATGCTTTCCTGTTCTCAAACTCTCTTAGCCCAGTGGAGGGAGGAAAAGGTCAAGACCAACAAGCTAGTGTTTAAATAAGGTAATGCATTGCACTCGTTTGCACTTTTGTAAAGCCTAGTTAGTTTTGGTTTCTAATTGTTTTTCTGCATTTTCACAAAAAGTAATAAACAGTTTAATTTACATTTTGCATTCTGTGCACATTATGCCTTTTACATGTTGCCAGATGGACAGCAACTACAGTTTTTAGAAAAAGTATAATTACATTTACTTTAACTTACTACGACTTCTTCACGCGGGGGGGGGGGGGTTGAGAAACACTTTTCACTAAGAATACAAGTGGATGTCATAGTTGAATTTATGACATAGTATCTGACATTTTTTTAATATAAAAGGTCAAGAAGTAGTAAGTAGGGCAAATTTGGGGAGGGCATGGTTAGGTCCAGCCTGCTTTGCCTAAGGCTGGTAACCTTCAAGTAGTAAATTACTGTAAAATCTGCAAAACGTAGTGCTCTGGTGACTGCACTGTAAACAGCAAAAGAGACAGCATCGCTTTCACAACATTATATCCATTGCAGAAGATTAGCAACAATCTGCAACATTTAACTTTATCAGTACTTTGTCAAATAGCATGTCACCACAGCTGCTTCTCCAAGACCAGATCCATTGCATTTGTTCAGTGAAATAGACTGTACTGTAAAATTTAATCCATTTCTAGCTTTTACTTTCTGTGCAGTTAAGTAACTGTGGAATTAGTATATTTATATCAGGTGGTGTAATAAGAATATTTCCTTATGTTTATCTCAGTTTTTCCCAACTATTTCGCTGACATCTGATTCATTGCATATAATTCTGCAATGGGATGAACTGTGTACTAAAGTACTGTGCTGTATTCTATTTACTTTCTCTTTGGTTTACTTTTTGCTATTATGCTAAAATTTGTTCAGATGTATTTTCAGTCACACCTGCTTGATTAGAACTGCATTCAACCACTTTGCTTTTGTATAATTTCACCTAGGTCTTGTTAGATTTTTATTAAATTATTGTTTTGTTTTATTTATACATGCGTTATACTCATTTCTTGCTTGGATTTTTTTTCTGGAAGTCTTACCTTTAAAGCACTTATCCATATAATGGGACTTTTCTTGTAGAACAAAGGAATATAAGTAAATTAAACCTGAGCGGGAACTGCTTTTAATGGTTATGTTCTTTCACAGATGTCCAAGTCATCAGAAAACATTTCTTCAAAAAAGACAAATGCTGGATTACAGATGGTTTCAGGAATTCAAAAACTTAAAAAGAAACAAAAGAACATGAAGAGCAAAAAGAATGGGGCTAAACAGAGGTGTCCAGTGGTAAAAGAAGCCTTTGAGGACACCTGCCATAATTCACAAGTGACAAAGGAACCACAGAGTAAAGCTGGTGATGGCAGTGACGTTGAATCCGTACACTGTGAACTAGTTCTAAAGAAAACTAAAAAAGTGGTGCTGAAATTGAAGAGACAGAAGCAAGGGATCACACCTGGTATTTCCCGAACTAAAGTGGTGAATGGAAATTGCAAGCCTAAGGTTGGTGTGCAGACTCCCAAGGTAAGATAGTTGCTTTTTCCTCTGATATCGTAGTCTTAAAAATCAGTTCTAAAGAGGCAATGTGTAATATATTTATATGTAGAGATTCACTTTGAACACTCACACATATTATAATCTACTGAAAATTTTATGGTGCAATGAAAAAATATGTGTGCATGTGTGTGATTATATACGTGTGCACTTGCACACACACGTTTGCATGAACACATGCATACGTCGTATCAGTTGTCCATGCTATTGTTCAATATATGTGCTGTATATAGGAAATGATGGCAGAATCTTAACTAAGAACAAGAATGTGGTGCATTATACAGCAGCATAAACCCAGCACCCACCCCATGACGTATTTCACAAATGTTTACAAGACAAATCAAAGATGACTAGTCATGCTAGCCCATAGTAACAGATGAGTGTCCATGTTCTTTTTTTGTTACCAGGCAAGATGAAATCATACATGTTTCAGCTATGCCCTACTCCCATGGCTCATTCTAGCCATGTTCAAGCACAGACATTCTGCGTGATAAAAATGCATTGTTATGTTTCTTGGTGTATCAAATGTTGTAACCACGTATTCAAGGATGACTGGATTGCAAAATCATCCTGTGGCCAGCTTGACTAGTACTTGCTGTTAGGAGAGAAAAAAAAAACATACATGCTCATTTGAAGAAATAGCTGTATCTTCCATATGAAAATATTCTGTTCATAATATTCTAATAGGTGTATTTGTCAGTTCACAGTTCACATATATGTAGTTTATTTTTCAGATTGCTTCTTATTTTTTCCATTTATTATAATCCTCACTAAAAGATATGCTATACATCTTGTCTCTGTTAATCAGTTACAGTTTTGTTCCTTCTCCACACATTTCATACTCTCCCACTGCAGCTGCACTTGTAAAACAGCTGCCATTTCCCATTTCCTGCTCCATAATACCTCCTGCAAGGATTAATTAGTATTAATTTACTGTAAATAATTATGCAATATCAATCTTCTGACTCACTCATCATATCATGTGTTTTTCTCTCAGTACACCTAGCCCTCTCCCCTCTTTGTGTTACTTTGCTGTCCTCCCTTTCATCTTCACTTATTTCTGTTTGACTGTACACATCTTGTTACTCACCCAGCCCTTCCTCTGTAACTCTACTGTCTACTTCCAGGCCTTATCCTAACTGTACAATTTCCTTGCAGTGTTCAGTTCACCCATACCTGCTCCTAATTTACCTCACAGCCTTTAACTCCTTTCCTGTTTCCCTGTAAGTTAGCCAGTTACAAACAAATCATTCTCATCTATTTCCCTTCCATTAAGCCAGACAGCTATAAAAAGAGTTCTGTCTTCTCCCTTTTTTCTTGTCTTTCTTTGTCTTCAGCCCCCTAACAATGAGCTATCACTGCTTCCATTGCCATACAGCTTACTTAATTGTATAGTTTTATGATGTTGCGTTTGAGCATGAAGGCCTTTTAAAACACTGATTAACTGAATATACTGGTGATGCCATCCAACTATCCAAATGATTTTTTTTTAATTGAGTCAATTGAATTGTTTTGTCAAATTCCCAGTGGTAATTAAGTCCATAATTTTGCCAATGGTTGAGTAATAAACTTAGTTCTGGAAGTGATGCTACATCTTTCAAGTCAGTGTGACTTGACCACCTGTTGAAATTGTCACAGGCTGAAGGAGCTCCATATTAAATGCTTCTCATTATTAGTCATCATAGAAGTCATTATATGTTAAACAGTTTGTTTCTCAACCATCTATAACTGAGTACACCCCAAGATGCTCAAGCTGACTTGAATAAGATACATTTTTACATTCACAGATTCATCTTGTATGTTTCCTGTGGATACACTCTGATGCAATAAGATCTTATTTGTTGTATGCATAGAGCAAAGAACTGAACTGCCAAACTGGCCTAACATAAGGATATAAAGAAGTTTTAAAAGAGTAGAATAAGCCCTGAAATATAGCATGCCTTGTTTTAACTGTTTAAGCATTTGTTTTAAACCTAAAATTGTTAGTTGTCTTAATTCCAAGATCCTTACAATCAGTGACTTTGTTTAGGCATAGCTGATTCAAATTACAAACACATGCAAAAACAGAGTACGCCCTCTGATTAGATACTGTTAGAATTGTAGAAGTGAAAGGATGATAATGGCTCTCATTTTGGAACTCTAACTCAAGACGGCTAGCAGACCATGCTTGTTTCACTGCTTCTGGACAAGAGGAGCCTGTGGTCAGACAAGTAAAAGTAATGATTTTTTTTTCCTTAAGAGCCTTATTCAGCTGAGAAATGCCAGCATGGTGAGAAAGATTAGATTACAAATGTGTACACACAAACACACAGAAAGGTCTCTGCTTAGGCAGTGTTAGAGCCATAGCAGTGAAAGCATTATATATATTGGCTCTAGTATGGGACTCAAACCCAAGACCTCCAACATGCTGTGCTGGTGTCACTGCCATTGATTGTGAGTTACATTTTTTTAAATTTTAAATATTTTCCACTTTGACGTTATCAACTTATTAAATATCTGTTCCAACCATGGAGGTGATTGAAAGTCCTATTTGTTTTATGCTCTTCCAAACCATTCAGACAATTCTCCTTAAAGGAGAACTGCACCCACAGACTGAAAAAAATATGCTTACTTCATCATGTCTCAATGTTTCTTACATTTTAACTCCACTTTTGCAGTCTATATACTTTTTTATGTACTTTTAAAATGTAATTCCAGAGTTTGCCCACATGGGGTCCGGCATCTTGATTTTTTAGTTTACTTCTAGGTATCCCACACTGCAGTGTTTGGCTTTAAAATATTACATCATAGCCCCTAAGCTCCTGTCAATGCATTGACTTTACATATGTTTTCATGTATACCCTGCTTTCTTTTAGTCAGTCAGGTTTGATCACCATTTCTTGCTTTTCAATGACTACTTAAAAGACAAGCAGGGATAATTATATAGCACAGTATTCTCAGTTAAGGTTAACACCTGTCCCACTTTACGAGGGACAGTCCCTCTTTGGGCAGTTGTGTCCTGCAAAAAAATTGTAAAAATGGCAAATGTCCTGAGATTTTAGGACAAAATTATTTCCTCTATTTTATGTAACAGTTGCATAAAACAGTTAGTCTGTATCTGAAACACCTAAATGTTATAAGAAACAGAATTGGCAACTAAAATGCTACAAGACTAAGCTTTTATTTAGGAAAAAAAGTGAAGTTCTGTCCTTTGTACTGGCCATGGGTATGTTTCAGCCTGCAAAATCTAATGCTTGTACCAAAAATGTCCCACTTTGGGCATTTGAAAAGGTGACAACCCTATTCTCAGTGCCTATTGCTACTTTTTCCTTCTAAAGTGCCCAATTTTCATTCTTTTGTTATACCTGAGTTGTAGTCCTTAAACTCACCCCCCCTCCATAAATACCTCCCCTTCATACCTGTTAAATTTGCTGCTGTGATTGATAGCTCACAGCAGAAGACAAGGTTTATGTGCTGAGAATACTGTTCTGTGTGATTATCCCTGTTTGTCTTTTAAGTAGTCATTGAAAAGCAAGAAATGGTGATTAAACCTGACTGACTAAAATAAAGCAAGGTATACATGAAAACATATGTAAAGTCAATGCATTGACAGGAGCTTAGGGGCTATGATGTAATATTTTAAAGCCAAACATTGCATTGTGAAATGCCTGGAGATAGACTGAAAAAGTCAAGATACCAGACCCCATGTGGCAGAATTACACATAAAAATATTTAAAAAAAAATATATCAAGTCCAAACGTAGTGCTAAAAAGTAGGAAACATCAAGACTTGATGAAATAAACATGTTTTTCAATCTGTAGGAATGGTTCTCCTTTAAATGTATCCCAGCCTTTGGAGGTGTTATTCTTATAGGTTCTGTTCTAGTCTTTTTATTAAATCCTTTAATTGTGTCATGGTCTATTTTTGAACAATCATAATACGTTTTTAATCAGTTTTGTACAATTTAAGTTGTGGCAAACTAATAATTGAAGTGCAGAATGTTCTGAACTACACAGAGGGTTGAGGAGATACAATTTTATTTGGGGTATTTGTTAGTAACAGATAAAGAAAATTATCTCTTGTGCGAATGTTGTCATTTAAACCAGTTTATATGTAAGAACCAAGTCATAATTTCACGTTCAAGTTGTGTGAGAAAGAGGTTCCATTAAACCAATTAGTATTTGGAAATTTAAAATTTCTTAATTTAATAATATTCTCCATATCTAATTTTTCATTTTCACATTCAATAAACTCAAGTTGTTCTGTGCTGTTTGTTTACAGACGTCTGTAACAGGCCGTGATACTTAGACTGTACTTGCAAAAAACATCTCTTCACTGCTGTTTCCATTATTTTATCTAATAACTATAGCCTAGTTGGTAACATTTCATGGACAGCTATACACAGTGCCACTGGCTGATATTAGTTCTCAGACTGTCAAATTTCTGATAACCTGACAAGCAAATACATTCACACCACCAAGCCTATGTGTTTGCTTAAGTAAAATAACTGGACTGGCATTTAAAGCAGTGAATTCTCTCATTTCATTAGTTATACTGCGGGCATCAGTGTAGTGCATGTTTATTGATTTCCAGCTGTGTTATCTCCCGTTCTTCTCTCAGGATGTCACGATTACCATGTCTTGAATTTAAAGTCATCCCAGTTACTTATCAGATGTAGTTCATTTTTATTGCAGAACTCTCTCAGCTGTTTGTGTCATCTCCCGTTCTTCTCTCAGGATGTCACGATTTCCATGTCTTGAATTTAAAGTCATCCCAGTTACTTATCAGTTGTAGTTCATTTTTATTGCAGAACTCTCTCAGCTGTTTGTGTCATCTCCCGTTCTTCTCTCAGGATGTCACGATTTCCATGTCTTGAATTTAAAGTCATCCCAGTTACTTATCAGATGTAGTTCATTTTTATTGCAGAACTCTCTCAGCTGTTTGTTAAATATCACTGAGTTTGAAAATTGATAATTACAGAGACTCCTAGATGGTGGAGTTTCAATCAGATTTACCTTGTTTTACAAGTGGGGTGGATATTGTCTGTTAAACTGTCCACACAACGCTGTTAAAATAATTTACTCCTGCATGCAATATTATTCAGTTAAATGACCACTTCTCAAACACAATACACTCAAGGCCTTATATATGCCAGACAACTTACAGCCACTGAGACAAGTTACAGTTGCCTTTTCCTTGTTAACCCCAGTAACTGGTCTAATGGTTTTCTTAGTCATGGGGGGTCTCAAAGAACCGAAACTCCGCATGAGTGAGGCTGTGAGAAGTTATCTGCTTATGTTATCTTGTTCACATCTGGGATTTTGCCACCAATGGCCCTTCTTTTGAACCTCCTCTCGCTACATGTTGTAATTGGGCTGTCCTTACTGCTGTTACTAATATGTCTAGTTTTTTTTCTGTGTTTCTTCCCACATTATTAACTTCATACTTGCAGAACATAAGTTGTCAAGTGATTTATAAAGGCATGTTTCTTGTATTGTATTTGCTTTCTTTATGAGAAGAGTGTCAGTATTGTCAATGAGATGTTTATTTTGGCTAGAGAGATCTGCCTGTATACTTTCACTGACAAATGATTGTATGTTAACATCTGTTTGCTGTGTGACACACAGTAACATTTTCCTACATACTTTATAACAAAAATCCTTTTTGCCTGATTTCTTAGATTGTTCCAAGGTTATCAGTTTACCATTTATCTCTACAGCCCTGTTCGCAGTTAAATCACAATAGCCAAAGTCCCTAAATAATGCTGTTTTGGTCCCTGTGTCTTGTGTAAAAATGCACTTAATGCAAACAGTAGTGTCTGTATTAGTGACTCGATTCAAGATTCAAGACTGAGTAATAGATCATTCAACAGATCAGAAAAATAGATTCCTCAAAAGACACAGTAAATATTCTCTTTTGTACTGCTTTCTTGTCCTGTTGAACATGTTGCCTTAAGGTGATAGATGAAGCTTGGTATTGAACCTCATGACTGCACAAGTTTGTAAAAGCAGCTCAAGGCAGGCCTCCAAGGTGACTTCCTAATGCCTTCCAGAAGTCCACACACATACACACACACACAAACACTCGCACACATAACACACTCTCACACACATACAAACAAATTAGCAACGTGCTAGTGTTTATTTTTCGTTCTTAATCAATATGCACATTATCTATTAACCTCTTTCGCTGCATTCATTTTCCCTGCATCTCTACTACATATAGAGATCGTCTGCCTCCAGCACTCTGCTGCCATCTAACCTCCTGTCTGTGCCTATTATACCAACTGTGAAGTAGTCTGAGGTGCATGTCATGGATAGGCCTCACCCCTTTCAGCAGCAGAACTTCTCTGTCACATGCTTCACTTTCTTTTGCCGACCTCAGTCTTATTTTTATCATTTTCTTTACCTCTCACTTTCTCCGACTCTGTATAAATTTTACCTATTTTCCCACTTTTTTCAGGACATACTGTTCTACCTTACTGGTCGCCCTTCTTCTCTCCTCCCTGTCCCATCCTTTTCCTTATCGTGCACACCACTACTCCATATAGCAATCATTTCCCTTTACTCATGCCCTTACCTTCTCACAATTTCAGATCTCTCTACCTTTCCATTGCTCACATCCTTCACATTCCTCAACCCCTCCCCTTCTCACCTTCTTAACAGTCCTTCAGATGCCACCCTCTGGTTTGCATCCAAAATATCCCTTACCCTTTCCTCTCTCACTTCATACACGTCAACCTCAAGTATCATAAATATTTCCTTCTCTGAAGCCACCATTGATTCTTTTATGCCCCTTTCTTCATCCTCTCACTTTTTCCATCTTAAGTCATCCTTTCTCCCCTTAACTTTAGATTCATGTATACTGTTTCTGATTTTTTCTTGAAATCCAGAATGGCCAGCCCCTATACATCTTTCTAATCTCGTTCTTCTTTTTTTCCCATCTTTCCTGTCTGTTCTGCCAGATGAACCTGCCACTTGGCATCTGTATTTCCAGTCCCCATCAGTATCCCAGGTTTGATGCAGTGTGCCTCATCAAATATAGCACCAAAAGTACTATTGAAATCCTTATCAGCACTACCCTTCCCAGTAAGATCCGTACTTTCCTAATCCAATGAATGCAGAAGCTATTCCACTGTCAATGCCTTTCTCAATAGCTTTCAGTTCTTATTGTCTTACACCTTTGGGAACTCTCTTACATTAAAACTCAAAAAATGAAGTAATGAGGAGAAGGTAAAATATATTCCACCAAATCATGGTGATACAAGAAGTTATTTCTTAACACTAGGTCCATTAAACTTATACAGGCTACTTTGTCCTCAAAAGACAAATTTTTATCACAGTATACCTCATTTTCAAACATTCTAATTCCTTCCTCGTATGGAATAGACCCAAATAAATCAACAACATCTACAGTTACTAGAATTAGGTCCTTATCAAATAAATCAGGGACCAAAGCTCTTAATAAATCCCAAGAGTCTCTTAAAATCGCTTTTTTATTCTTCCATATATGCTTTGTTTTAGTATCTACAAACTTGGCCAAAGGTGCTGTTTTAGACCCATCAGATGACACTATCGGTCTTAAAGGAGGGTCTTCCCAGTTCTTATGTATTTTAGGTATGCCGAAAATAACTGGTATTTTCGGCTTATTGGTTTTGAGGAAGGAAAACATTTTTTCATCTATAACTTTTTCTAATACCATATCCTGCAAAACCATATCAATCCTTTGGTACGCTAGATTGATCTCATTACGTGATATTATCCTATATTTGGTTCCGTTCATAAGAATATCATTCATTTTGCTCTCATATTGTATGATGTCCATTATTACCACTCCCCCTCCCTTATCAGGCTTCATTACTCTAACTTGTCTATTATGCCTTAATTCTTCCAACATCATTTTCTCTTCCTTGTCCATATTGTTTATATACTTAGTCTTTTTCTCAATTTTCTTAATTCCATCTTCCAAAACTTTTTCGAAGTTTCTAAGTTGTGCATGTATGGGGGGGTTGAAAGTGGATTTATTTTTTAGGACCCTTTGTTCTTCGTTTATTTGTATATTATTCCTGTCCAACCCATATTCCTCCTTTCTGAATAGTAACTCTAAATTCATCTTTCTAATAAACATTTTAATATCTAGTAATGATTGCACCCTATTCCCTCTTACTGATGGAATGAACTTAAAACCTCTCTCCAATAAAGAAAAATGTTCCTTACCTAATTCCACATTACTATAATTGTAAATGGTAAATCCATCTAGACTGTGTTTGACACCTTCTACCACTATTTTGTTTCTGGTGTCTTCAATTTTGGTTGGGGGTTCTAAAATATGTATTTCCCCCTTCCTCTTAACCCCCCCCTCTTGTAAAAATTTCCTAGATTTCTACCATTCAACCTGGAACCATCATTTTGATTCTCTAACGGTGGAAAATCTGCGTCATAATCGGGGTTAAAGCTTTCCCTATGGGGTTCGTGGTTTCTTGTACTGGGTCTTTTTACCCATTTCTGCTTGCTGAATTTTTGGTATGTGGGGACTCCGCTGTTAACAGGATTTGGATAGCTGGTGTTATTGTCATACTCTATTATATCCCTTCTTAATTTCTCCATCTTCCTTTCAACTAGACCTCTACATTTTTGATCAATCTCACCCTTTAAACTAAAATACTTCTGTTTCTCTTCTTTAATTTGAAAAATTAAATCATCCTTAATGTAAGCATCAAGTTCATTAATTTGTTCACTAAGTAACAGTAAATTCCTCTCATTCTCGTCTATAATACATTTTATAATTTCTAAACCACACCTATTAAATACTTTTATTAAATCCTTATGAAATGCAGACCCAATCTGTACATTATTTGGGTATTTCCAGGTGCGTAGTCCCTTAGGTACTATGCATCTATGTAAGCATTCATTTAAGTAGCTGTTCTCTATGGTAATGGACTTATACTTGTACATTAAACTAAACATAGTATCAATCTTTTTACCATAAGAGCCAGCATTGTTAGCTCGTTTGCAATTATTTTCATTAAATTTGAAAGAATACGACTCTTTGAGCCATTTGTTCATTTCTTGGGAATTAGCCATGTAAACAGTACCTTTTTGTGAATGTTCCTGAGGCTCACCCTCAGCGTTTAAAATGTCCTCAAAGCAGTCGTCGTCCACATCCTGGAAAATAATGGGTGTAGCTCCTGGGTCGAAGGTTGCACCTTTCGGTTCACTGCCGTCATCCTTCTTTGTTGCAGCACCAAAACATTGCCTCTTTCTCTTAGGTTGTTGCTGACGCTTCCCCAGTCCATCGCTACTTGTCTCCACTTCCTGTGGATGTGTGCGCGCTGCCATAGACTCACATAAGGGCGTAAGCAAGTCCACCAATGCTGTAAGCTGCCCAATAAGCTTTCTTGTCTGGCTGCAATCCTCGTTGCCAGACTGAGCTACTTTCTCCTTCTCCATGCCTTCAAGCAGGGTAACCCAAAATTTTCCATCTTACTTCCTTCTGTACTAATCATTACTGACTTATTAGAGTGATATTGCTACCCAGTATCTCCAACTAGACCTGTCAAAAAACACTCAAACCTGTGGTATAATCCAGTCCATGCCTTCCAGCAACAACATACAATCATCAACAAACAGATTAGTACTGCCCCCAATCTCATTATCAGCATCCTCAGTCTGTGGGCTAGCATTTCCACAACTAATTCAATCTTTAGTAGTTTTTATCCCCATTTATTTTAACCCCACTCCCCTAGGTTGTAGGTACATATCATTTACCCCTGGTACAATCCTTAACTGAATGCCTGTATTAACATCCCAAACAGAAATTCCTAGCTCATAGAAGCATTCTGCCTATCCTTGCTTATCCCTTAACCCCAGTCTTCTCCCCCATTCCTTAGCCTTTCTCCACCCAGCAAAATGCATAAGCAGTGTCTGATGGTTCATAGGTGTGTACTAGGCTAATGGCCCTGGAGCCTTTACAAGCCTAGCCCATAGGATTATCCTGGCATTGTGCCACCCAACCTTAGTTCCCAGTGCCTCTGTCGAATAAAGCCACTGGAGTGATCCCTGGGGTGAGTTTTCTATTTCCCATTGGTGCATTGATAATCTCGTCTTCACAGAACCGGTCTACTCCACCTCATATTGATGGTAGCAGTTTCTGTAGTGTAGCTGTTAACATCCTTTCAAAAAGGTTATGCATCTTTGAGATTGTCCTGTAATCTGAATCTTCCTTGGTTTGTTTCTGTTTGTATACAAGATCTCTGCCTCCTTCATTGACATTGTTTCCCTTAACATTCTATAGTAATTTTTCCAACACCTTAGGTAATACTTTCGTATCTCTAACCTTACAGTTTTGTGCTAATCAGTTGGGAATTGTCTGGCCGCATGCCCCCCCCCCCTGTAATTTACAGCTTCTACCATTTCAGCTTACATTTCCCCTTTTCATCTACCACTGGACTCCTGCACTCCCTAAAGCATCACCCCATCCACCCTTAACTTCTTATGCATCTTTGAATACAACTCCCCGAAGATGTAGTTTCATCATTCATGTCAATCCATTTCCTCATTTTTGCCATTGCCCCCTCCCAAATCACCTCTCCTCTGCCGTACTACTTCCTTTCTCTCTTCCTGTCTTAGTTGCCCTTTCTCTACTCTTGTTTGTTCTTTCATTATTTATTATTTTTTTTACCTTTCTCTTTGCTGCCTTTCCCTTCTTGCATTTTCATTTGCACTTTCCGAGTTGTCTGTGTATATATATCTCAGTTGGTCCTTCCTGTTTGTCTTCCTCCGTATTCTAATAAGTCTAACTTGTGTCTTGCTTTTATACCATCCCATTTTTTCACACCAGTCTCCCCCTTCATTACTGTTTTGAGTCACCTCATTCCTCATCATCTTTTACATCTAGTCCATTTACTCACTCCTGCACCCCTTCTTTTTACGACAATATCAGTTCCATTTCATAACCAACATTTTATAGTCAGACATAAAGATTCCCAGCATCTGTACCACTCTGTTTTAGATCCTGCCTTTTCATATACCAAAAATGTGTCTGATCTTCTAGACTACATACTATCATTCACAATAAAAAAGTGGACTTAGCCTTTTCCCATGTCACCCTGTATATATACAGGAGTCCTAACCTATCATTCCTAGCATTCTCCAACCTCCCTCTCTGATTTTTTTAAATTGAACTAAATCCACCAAATACAGTCTGTCCAACTCTGAGCACAAGACTACATTAACGCCCCCCCCCCCCCAACACAGATCAGGCTCCATGACACAGAGGGATAGAGCCCTGAATGCAACCCAAGTTACTGGGCTTCAATTAGAGGCCCCGACACTGGAACAACCAGGCGGGAGGAGGAGGAGTGAAGGAGCTTTCTTGCTCATGTGTTTCTGGAGGGGTACACATACTCTGGAGCCTACTTAATCAGTGCGTTTTCCCTTTTTCCCTGGTGGATACTAGGGAGACCACCACTTGTGCCTCATGAGGAGGAGAAGGGCTGCTTGAAGGAACTGCCCCATGTTGAAGTGAGGGGGATGAACTCCTTGGTCAGCCCATTGCATGTCCCTCCCTGGCATTTTGCTAGATGCATACAGGGAATAAGGAATACAAAAATCTCAAACAGTCCCTGATGACTGTCTGATTGCTTACACTTCCTAGTCAATCCTTGCCCTTATGATGGGAAACAAATTGGTTGATAGTGAAGGAGATGATATTTGATGGGGGTCTATATTATAACAAAGAAAGTTCAAAATTGCGAACACTCCAAATATCGAAAATGCTGGACCTCAAAGTGCTTTTTGTGGGATCACAGTAGAGTGAAGATCGGAATATTTGCCCTTTCCTCACTGTAGTGAAATCTCAGAGATGGTATAGATATATATATTTAGCAGGGGGGGCACAGCCCCCCACAATATCAAGTTTGAGGTCCGGCATTTTCGATATTTAGAGCGTTCACAATTTTGAACTATCGTTGTTATAATATAGACCCTTTTGCTGGACAGTGGGAGCAAATACAAAGAAAAAAATTCCCCATACTACCGTGTCTACCTTTACCTTAACTTTTTCAGTTGCCCCCTGACATACTTTCAATATATCAGTGCTATTCATATTAGGTACATTGTAAGATACCAGTATGATCCTTGTTAGTTCATAGCGGCCCCTGTTTACTACTCGCCTACCCTTCCACCTATTGCACACTTCCCTTCACTTCATTCCTCTTCCCACCAGAATCTCAGATGCTAATTATGATATTCACCATTGCAATACTGGCTTTGGGAATTCCTATCTGTAGAAGCCCACTGACTGGCTCGTCTTCTAGAGCTTCTCAGCCTCCTCCCCTTGGTCTGGCATGCTCCCTCCCATTCAAACAGGACTTTTATAGTATAAGCAGATGTATGCCTGTGCCATCTTCAAATCCTTCTTGCTGAACTTCAGTGGGCAGTCTATGGCTTAACGGCATCTTTTCTTCTTTCTTGCATTAGAGCATGCCTCATCATAGAATTTTGGAAACCTTTAAATTGGAGGTCAGGAACGTTTTTTCAGGCCCAGTTTAGATACAGTAATTTTCTACATCTGCCTGAACCCATACCTCTTGTCATTTCTCCAGTTGTGAAGGTCCTGGATGGTGCATTTCATGGTGCCTGTTTGGAGGCAGGTTTTCATACCCCTGTTCTTAGGGAAGCCAGAAGTTTTTTTTTTTTTTAGGGTCCTTGACTCCTTCAAAGACCTGTAAGAGAATTCTTTAGCTGATGTATTATTGGAGTAATGGAGTTTCAGTGAGAAACCTTACTCCCACTAACACCTGGCCAGTAAGCCCTTTAACTGTCAGTCTCACATGATGAATTTCTGACACCATAACTAGCTGTCAAAGAAGACCAAGTTATAGAGGATAAGGTCATAAAAGACACTTATAAAATGCAGCTATGATGTGGCTCATGCCTTAGACAGGCAGCTGTCACAAGGTCTGTGGGTAAGAGACATACATGTCTGAGGACACTCTACCTGCCCCCACCAGACATCTCAAGCCAGAACATGTAAAAGCAGAACTCTTTTAATGCATCTCTGGACAAGAAACTTCTCTTTGAACTCTTACAGAGAATGTGTTTCAGACTGGAGGAAAAAGGGGGAACCATGCAAACTGTCAAGGACAGTTTTTGTTTTCTTGCACAGAGATATAGTAGGACTTTCCAGTAAAAGCTGTGTGAGCAGTCCTAAGCAAGATATGAACAAGTGACAAAAGAGTAAAAAGTACTACTACAAGAAAAAAAATTGCAAGCAAACCAAAAGGGAAAGCCTGGAGTCCATTAGGGCAGTGACACCCAGGGAGAATATCTGTGCAACAGTAAAGCTTGTCCCTCACTCTCACCCCAACCCTGCCTCACTCCCTACCTACTTTGAAACCCCCTTCTCCATTTTCTAAAAAAGTAGGGAAATGCAAATTGTAGAACAGTGGGAGCAGAACAAGTAGGTTTTGAAGGTATTACATTGTGGGTACAGGCTGCATTTAACAAAAAAATAACATTTTAGGCATTCCACCAGCACCCTCCCCTGAATGATTAAGTTCATTTCATTCCCCCTCACCTCCTGCTAAAAAGATTTATTGTCCTGAGGAGTCTTAAAAAGAAGTGGGTGTGGGATTCTACTTCAGAATGGTTCCAAGAAAATAAAGGCCTTGGAGGCCCATCTTAGATCAGACAAAATTAAACAAGATCTTAAGGTTCCAAGTTTAAAATGCTATTCTTGCATAGCCTTCTACCTGTACACCATCTGCAAGTTTATATGGCCACCATCTCCACATTTACATATTCAAGCTAGAAAGCTAGACAGATCGCTCCTCTGGTACAAAGCAGGGGATTCCAATTGCCAGTTTGCTTCCTTGCCCTTTAACTTGTCTGCTGCACCAAGGATATTTTCAGATTGTCTTGCTGTAGTAGTAACATTTTGTGGGACAAATGGCATTCTCATTACTCATAACTGAATGACTATCTCATCCATGCAACATCCCTGAAGGCTGTAGAATTTACATTGAATTGCTTCCCAGTCTTAGGGCTCTCTCCCTAAATCACCTATAGCCATTCCTTTCATCTTTGAAACAGGTGCTATTTTAGGGACACTACAGACCAGGGAACAGCAAAAGGCCTTCCTTCCCTCCATCAAGATTGTCTTTTTGCCCTTATACTTAAAGACAATCTCTGAACAGAACCACTAAAGGTACATGTTTGTCTTCATTACAGACTATTTGCAGTCAGTTTGTGGAACCCATTGAGATTCAGGGGACTTGTGATAGTGTCTTGAAGAAGAGCTATGTCAACCTAAAGTGATTCTAGCCATCAAGGAATTTAAACCTCTTCAGAAATGGGGAGCTTTAATATCCAATCAGACAACACCACAGTTATGTGGTACACTAACAAAGCGTGGGGGTGGGAGTACTTAATCCTGTTAGTAGTGTCCGCATAGGAGCTGGTGTGTGAATCAGGTTTGCCTCTCAGGACATCTTCTATCCCACAAGAGGAAATACATTGGCAGACTAGGCTAAGCAGAAAAGTCCATGAGTGGATTTTAAACATGGATTTATTTCTGGGCATATTTCATTGGAAGGTTGTGTCAGAAGTAGACTATTTTGATTCTGCAGGAAAGAGACATATGAGTAAACACTGCACCAAGATGTTGGCAGTATAGACCCGGGCAACAGATGACTTATCTATAAATTGGACAGGTCTATTTCTGTATGAGTTCCTCTCCAATACCTTTGATTCCCAGGGCATTACAGAAAATGATAAACAACAAGCCAAAATGTTATTAGTTGTTCCTCTTTGGCAAAGGCAATATTGTTTCTTCTTTTGCTGTGCCTGGTAAAGGCCTGGCCAGTCCTGTTATGCTAGAATGTGGATCTCTTAACTCGAAACAAGGATTCCCTAGTCCATCCCCATTTTGAGGAAAACTACCACTGACAGTGTAGGTGATTTAACACTCATTCCTTTCAGGCACATTTCCTGAGGTTGTGCTATGTATTCTGAGAGAAGCCAGCAAACCTAATAAAATGAATTCATACCTAACTGAATGGAATAGGTTCTGTCTAGGGCCCAGATTTTGCCAAGACATCACTATTTCTCACCTACCTGTTAGGCCTCCAGAAAGAGACATATTGTATGCCTCACTAAAGGTACATGTTCTGGGCATTTCACCATATCTACCACTGGACCCACCTCTTTATTCCCATTTGCCAGTTAAGCATCCACTTACTGGGGTGTTGCATTTGAGACTCCCTCAAAAAAGAAAATCACTCTACCATAGGACCCAAGTTGTGTCTTAGAAAAGTTCACAGACACCCCCCCCCCCCCTTTGAGCCAGCTGCTTCCATCTCCTTAAGACATCTGCCTTGAAAAACTGCATTGTTGGGTGCACTTGCATCAGCTAGGAGATCTTCAGAGCCCTTTCTCGTCTTTCAAAAGAACAGAGTCACCCCACAGACTAACGATTCCTTCATGTATAAGGTGGTGAAAGAATTATGCTTGAACTAGGTTACTTCTCTAGATTTTACCCATTGCCACAGGATAATGCAGGACAAATCCTATGCTTTGTCGATGTGCACAAGCAACTGACAGCTCACATGAATAGAGCAAAGCATGTCAGGAAATTAATAAGTTGTTCTTCTGTTTTTCTAAGGTCAGGGAAGGATGCAGGTTAGTAAACACACAATTTCCAAGTGTATAGCATATTGTATTTATTAGTGTTACTTTTCTTTTAGTAATACAGACCATATTAAAGACTACTTTACAAGGGCCATGGGAGCTACCACTGCCTTTCTGAGAACAGTGAGCACACACTGTGTTTTGGAGGTGGCTACTTGGTCCTTCAGAGTCATAGCTAGAGGTATTGGTGCTCACAGATCTCCAGTTCCCACCTCAGTCTGTGTCAGTCTGTGTTGTCTTGCATATCAAGCCTCCCCATCTCCAATTTCTGACAATTATAATTCTACAGAACTCCTTTGATTCTTCTACAGACCTCAGGAGCCTTTTCCAACCCTGCTATGTGGCTTTAGTAATCGTTTGATAAAGCAACCTGACTCCAGTGTCTGATGAGCTGGAAGACAGCCCCTGAAAAATTCCTTTACTACTGTTACTCTCCTACCTGCCATTATAAGCCCTTTCTGCCACAACATGTACATGCATGGACTTGTGCACAGGCATGCACTCAGACATACACACACACACTCACACATAACATGCATGTCTACATGCAGTTTGGAGTATCAGCAGTTCAGTTCTTTGGGAGATGGAAGGAAATTCGAGCACTCAGAGAAAAAGCACAATGGGAAGGTGGGCTGTGCACAGACTGGATCCCAGCTGAGATCTAAAACTGAAGCCTAAGTACTGTAAGGCAGCAATGCTCATTGCTGTCTGATACAAATAAATAATTGGCTTGGCAAATTGAAAAAGTAGAGGGAATGAAGAGAAGGAATGTATTCAGACAGATTAGGACAGTTAGAATGCAAAGAAAAAAATATTTTCTTCTTGTCATAATGTGATGAAGTTATCTACTTTTGAAAAACTAGAACAGCTAGGGCTGGGGTACTTGAAGATGGATTTTGGGTGAGTAAAGGGAGATATATATAAATACACACACACACACACACACATATATATATATATATATATATATATATATATATATATATATATATATATATATATATATAGTCCCCCTACAAAACATCTAAAACCCATAACATCTAAAATGAAAACATTGATACCATAACATCTAAAACCCATAACATTGAATTTCATAACATCTAAAATGTATGATATGTAATAGCGCATCATCAAACGTGTAAATGTTATAGTTTAATCTGTTAATCTTGTGGTATCACTATGAGATGTTGTAGCTTTTATTTCTATAGTTATTATTTATATAGAGTAGGAATTTATACCATTTATATAGTGTTTATTTTGCCACTCTGTATGTGTTTTTAGGCCATACAGGTAAGTGGTATAGACATTATGTGTACATTCTTTATGGTGATCGTGATACAGTGGGGTTAGGAAATTAACTTTTTCCCACTGTAGCGCGATCTCGGACTTGGTATATTTAATTTATGGGGAGGTGTGAGGGGTCAGTGGGGCTTGCCCCCCCCCCATGCAGAAACTTAGGAAAAAGTGTGTTTGTTAGTTTGGTGTCGTTATATGTGGAGAGGATGTTATTTTCATGTGATTTGTAGTGTTCGATGTTGTGATGCACATTTTAGATGTTATGAAATTCGATGTTTTGGGTTTTAGATGTTATGGTTTCAATGCTATGATTTTAGATGTTATGGGTTTTAGATGTTTTGAAGGGGAACTATATATATATATATATATATATATATATATATATATATATATATATATATATATGTATGTATGTATGGGTCTATTTCATTTGCCCGAACTTCCATTTGTCCTACACCCATTTGCCCAAGACCAAATGACTGAAATTTAATTTGACTGACACTTCATTTGACCGACAAGTATTATTGGCAAGAAAATGGGATATGCCCCCTTCCCCAGTGTAGTGCGACCCTGGAGTTAGAATATATAATTAGGGGGGTGTGGGGGGCGAATTTCATACTATATTGTTTAGTTTTGTTTTAATATTGCTTAGTAAAACAAAAGCTGTTTAGGGGCGGGTTAAGTGAGTTAGGGTTAGGGTGCGGGTAAGGTAAGTGTGCGATAGTGACAGAGTTAAGGGTTAGGGGCGGATTAAGTGAGTTAGGGTTAGGGTGCGGGTAAGGTAAGTGTGCGATAGTGACGGACCTTAGGGTTAGGGTTTGGGTTAAGGTTAGTGCATAGATAGTTGTGTATGTAAGGTTTAGTGTAGGTCTGTAAGGTTTTTGGTGTGCTTGTTTGTGTGTGTGTTTTTCGGGAAAGGCATTTGTTTTTTGATTGTCGGGATTTTGGTTTGTCGGGCATGTGAAGTTTTGTGTTTTTGAACTTTCTTTTTTTTTCAGCTTTTTCGTGTCGGTTATTTTGTTGTCTGTGTTTTGGCGTGTCAGTGTTATCAGGTAGACCCATATATACACATATATATATATATATATATTTTTTTTTTTTTTTTTTTTAAGTTGTGGAATGACCATAACACAATAAAATAATTTTATGCAATAAGAATGTAATGGTGGAGAATTCTAACTGTGGGAAAGTGATAGATGAAGCTGCATACAAAGAAATAATGATTTAGAAATGAGCATATGAAATGGAATGACGGATCTACTTCACCCTGTCGAAGGCCAACAATATCGAAGCTGATATTGTCGGAACCAAAATGTCGAAAGTGAAAGTCATTGCGCGTGTTAACGGAAATCTCCATAAGGGGAGATTTCCATTTACTGCAATGTAGTGCGATCTCGGAGTTGGTATATTAAAGTAGTGGGGGGTGCAGGGGGGCTTGCCCCCCTGTATACAGCAATTTGTGTTGTGTTTGGGTGTTTTTTTTTTTGTGTGTTCGATGTTCGGGGGTTTTGGCATTTTCATGTTGATTATTACACTGTCAACAGTTTGAGTTTTCGACAGAGTAATATAAACACAGAATGACAGACATCTGGAAGTTTTAGGGAAGTTTTAGGGAAGGGAAACATTGAAAAGTACAGGAAGAGGAGCATTTTGCTTAGATAAAAGAAATAAAAATTGATATTTTGTGTAGAAAATGCATGTTAGAAATAAAAGGGAATGGAAAGAGAATGCCTCATTTTGAACCAATACATGTGGGAGGAGCAGTGCATGAGTGTTTTAAGAAATGCATAATGTAGATTGGTTATGAAGTAAAACTGGACCACTTGTGATGGGGTTTATTACTGAGAGATCATTTAGTCTTATAGAGGAAAATAAAAAAATAGATGTTTGCTTAAGTACCAAATGAGGCACTGACAGGGAAATTAGTCTAGATCAAATTAAAAGAAAAAACTGGTACTGGGAAAGGTAAGAGTAGAAAATAGAGTAGATGGGCTGGGGTGTGTTTCCGTCAAATGTTAGGTGGCCTGGCAGTTGATAACTTGTTGTAAGTCTTTTAATGAATGGTATAAGGATGAGGTGAGAAACTAAAATGAATGTATGGAGTGTTGGTTAAACTATTTTAGAATAGA
The DNA here is from genome assembly GCF_019279795.1 of Protopterus annectens. Taxonomy (NCBI): domain Eukaryota; kingdom Metazoa; phylum Chordata; order Ceratodontiformes; family Protopteridae; genus Protopterus; species Protopterus annectens. The sequence goes on from NC_056727.1 coordinate 815,647,778, forward strand.
AAATGATTTTAAAGAGCAGCTGGAGAAGTGGAGACTGATTTATCAGTTAAACATGATTGCAAGCTTTTAAGCAAAAATGATTGAGTAAAGTTGGTGAAGTGGATGAAAGACATTGTGTAAGCTGAGCAAGAATAAGAGGAAGCGTATAAAACTCGCTTCTTTCCCACAGCAAGGTGCAATCTCTGTTATCATTCTAAACAAGCAAATCTGGGGACTAAATCAAGTCTTCAAAAGCCAAATTTAGGTAAAACTAGCCTTCCAGGCTAAGGACAGTCACAAGGTATTCTTCAGCTATGTCTGTAATTTCAAAAGCAGTAGGCAGCAATGTACTGAACAAATTGTAAATGGGATCACCTATTCTGAACTGGAAGGTACAGGCAAATCTAATGGCCGACAACTTTAGCTCCAGTTCATCCCCTTTCCCCCTTCCCCCTCCCCGGACTGCCTGAACCCAAACCTTTATCTATTCCTCCAGTGATACAGATTTTGAATGATGTGGTCCATAACACATCCCCCCAGCTAGACCCCCCCCCAAGAAACCTGACCATTTTTGCAGAGTGTTTCAATCCTTAAAGCAACAGTACAAGAACCTTGTTGCAGATCTAAAGTGATCTTTCAGATTCCAAGGTGTCCAAGGATTACTCTTCCAGGAATCCCCTCTCACATGATAAGGAGAGAAGATTTCTTGACTGCTTGGTGGGCGGGGGCTTGAAGGCATATACATCAGCCACCTTGGCCATGACAGCCTTGAACTGCCAGTTTCATATGATTAAGTAGCAGGAATCCCTCCTGGATCTCCCATACTTCCCACATTCCTTGGAATGTGGCTTTAGACAAATCTGTTAAGGCAGCTGCTACAGGGTTTGCTATCAGCATGTGTGCTTGGCTGAGGGAGCTGGTCATGTCCAAACATGCTAATGCAGTGATCCTGGATGTCCCTTTTGACAAAAGTTTGCTATTTGTGCCTCCCAGTTCAACAAATTGTTATGGAACTGAAGGAGAATGTGAAGACCATGCAGACAGATAAGGCCTGATCCTTTCCTGCCACTCAGAACAGAAGAAAAGGCATCAAGGGAAGAAAGAAAAATGCCCTTGGAAATGGCAAACCAACCCAAAATCCAGGCTTGGTAGTGTCACTCTTAGGATCCCAGCAGGGGCCAACTCTTACTCATCCAAACACCTCCCTGTCCTCTCTCCACAAAAAACACCACAGCTCCCACCCTGCCTCAACCAGGAAAAATAGGAGGCAAGCTGCCCCTTTTCTACCCCATATTCTTTCACATTAGCCAAGACAAGTGGGTATCAAACATAACAAACCTGGGTTACGTTTTTGTAAATCGCATAAATACCAACCTTTTTATGTATCCTTCTCATACCAAGGAACCAGCAGAGGCTGACATTGACTGAAATTCAAAATCTACAGCCACTGGAATCCACAGAACCAGTATAAAATAAACTAATAGGAGTATGCTTCTATTCCATATTTTTTCTATTCCAAAAAAAAGGTCATAAAGGCCAATTGTGGATCTTTCAAGACTAAACAGGGTTCTGATTGTCCCAAAAGACTGAACAGGTTTCTGATCGTCCCAAAATTCACTCTGCTTATGATTCCACCCAATAGTCCTCAGTCACCTTAACTTGAAGGATGTCAGTTATTGTGGAACATGGACAGTTCCTACACTTTAACTCAGGGGGTTCACACTACCAATTTTGTGCCTTTTTCTTTGACTTGTCCATGCTTCCCAGAGTCTTTACAAACTATCTCACCCCACTGATTGCTTTCTACAGGATAAAAGGAGTCCACATTTACCTGCATCTGTATGACTGCCTTACTCTGGCATACTTTCTTCAGGAGATGCAAGCATCTCTCCAGTTGACTATGAATTGGTTTACCAAGGTGGGGTTCTTACTCAGCCTTCGGAAATTCTACCTGCAGACTTCCAGCAGGGTAACCTTTTAGGAGCACAACTGGACTCCATGGATCAGAAATTCTGTCTCAAGATAAGATCCTGTTCCTATTGCAATACTTCCAGGAAGTGTTGGAAAGGGAAACTGCTTCAGCTAGAGGGTTCTTAAGGATGTTGGATTCCATGGCATCATACATATTAATGGTCCTCCTTGATAGACTCCATATGAGAAAGCTGCGATGGTACCTAAAAATGCTAGAACCAGTGTTAGCAGTCCCTATAGTCCCCATACCCTTTTTCCTGTGCATCAAAGAGCTCTAGTATTGGCTACAGGCCTTCAGGAACAAGCAATGAATTCCCTTCTAGCTGGAGATGGGCACCCACATCCTAACAATAGGCACTTTTGACCTGGTGTGGGGAGCTCATTCAGGAGACATAACAGTCCATGACACTTGAAGAAACCAGCCTCAGTTGAAAAGATATTAATGTTAAAGAAATTATGGCACTCCAGAGAGCACTGGTTGTATTCAAAACTCACTAACAACTGGGACTCCTTCTCATAAGAACATACAGCACCACTGTGATGTGGTAGGTCAACTGACAACAGGGCACCCACTCATACCTCATGTGCAGACTGGCCCTATAGATTTGGGAGCTGGCAAAAGGGATGGGTCTGATTCCACCCCACAGTCCCATACCTCTTCAGCAGGAAAATAACATTTCAGACACTCTCAAAAGGTCAACCTTCGACCCAGAGAGTGAATACTAAAGGAGGAGGAGTTTCTTCAAATATGGGGTGTACCAGACGTAGACCTTTTTGCTTCCCACCAAAACAGGCAACTCAGAAAGTACTGCTCAAATGTACTGATTTTGAATGCAACCAATATTCTTTTGACTGCCATCATCTTATCAGGTGGCCAGTACCAGGCTGCTTACTGGCCAGCTTGAAACAAGACTTGTCAGGCCCCCTACAGAGGCTATTCTATTTCAGTGTCCAAACAGGCTTTATGCTAGATGAATGGAGAACAGCACTTATCATATCCCCCTGCTGAAAGGTGGGGTATAAACTAGCTCAGAAAACTATATATCCACAAGTCTGACCAGCATCATCTGTGAGGATATGTAAAAAATCATTATGGAGTTAATAAAAAAGGACATGGGTGTCCTACAAACTCTAAATCCAAGCCATTTTGGTTGTAAGAGCAGATTCTGCCTACTTAACCTGGTTGACTTCCTTGAGAAGGTTATTGAAGCAGTGGATGAGGGAATATCAGTACACACTGCACATCCAGACTTCGCAAAGGCATTCCTCACTACCTACACTTTGGTGTCACAGATGATCTCTTCCAGCTACATGTTAATCCCTATATAACTCAATGGATAGGAAATTGGCTCACAAATAGAACCCAGAAAGTTAGTGGGGGCTCCTCACCTCATCCAAATAAACCTGTCACTAGCTGTGTACCCTGGGATTCAAACCTTGAACCACTCATTTTTAGAATTTACTTTTCAGAGAGCAAAGCTTCTGCTAAGAGTTTATGCTGACCAAGTTTGCAGATAACTTTAAATTTGGTGCCATCATGATCTCCCCAGAGGACACCAAGATTCTCCAAGAGGGCTTTTCCCAAAGCAGTAGCTGGTATCAAAACCATAGACTTTAGCTGAATGCCAAAAGGTGTATAGGAGTATTCTTGGGCAAGCAAGAAGTCCCTTGTAATTGCTACACTGACATTGTACCTCTGAAAATCAATTCTGTGTCTTGAACCTATGTAGACTGTGAACTGTTCTTTAGTATCACTTGTTCTCTATTGTAAGAAACCTTTTTCATTGCACAGCTTATTCCTAAGGGTATCATGTCCAGGTCCAGTGATCTGATCATTAAACTGTATTCAGCATTCATCGGGCTGATGCTCTCTTTACTATGTACAGCATTTGATACCAATCAGAATGCCCACAATGCTTTCTTTCTAAGAAAATATAACCATAAAAGCTGTGCATATCATCTCAAAGCCTTTGCCCCCTTCTTGATATCATACAGGCTACTGAGGTGTGATCTCTGACTCACGTTGAGATCTTCAGCAGAACATATCCTGCCAGATCCACTGCACATTTTCAAGTTCAATGGTGGTATGAAAGTCTTTTCAAGACATCTAAATCTCTTTTGCAGCATAAATAGAACATGTTGGATGGACAGATGTTTATCCAAAGAATACCAGTTCTTTGAAATAATCTCCCTCTCCATATAAAACAAAGTAGTCTTCTTACACTATTCAAGCGTAATCTTGATGACTAGATGAGTAATGGCAAATTAACCCTGGTGAAGCAGTGTGAATCCCTCAAGAATAGAGGAGACATGCAAATGTTGTGCTTATCTCTGTGTTATGTGCAGTTAAACTGTAAGGGCTGAAAACTTCATGGGAATGTATAGCTAGTCTTCTAAGGATCATCATGAATCAATAGCCTAGTAAGTACCTATGAACTTTTGAGAAGGGAGCATGGAGGACAAATGTCTTCTCCTTCTCATGTACCAGTCTGTTTCTGCATTCCTTCCCTCCCTTTACCCTTCATCCTTGGTCTACTAAATCAGGGAGGACAGATCGGCTCTGATCCTAGTAGCCCCACAGTGGCTCTGGTTCTCCTTACTTCTGGGCATATGCAAGGAAGAACCAAGACTTCTTGTATACAAGTTGGACTGCCTCACCTAGAACAAGAGGTCCACAATATACCCACTGTTTGTTGTCAGAGAATGCTTTACTTATCTTAAAAGAGACTAGGAGACCTGGCAGCATGAAATATTACGGACTCTTATTTTGGTACACTGACAGAGGGCAACATCCTCAACAAGCCATGCTGATTTTGGTCCTTAGGTACTTCACAAAGTTTTACAAGAAATGGCTGCCTTATGCATCCATTAAAATACATGCCTCAGCCATCTCTGATTGCCTACTCTGGATCCCCTATTTTCTCCCAGATGACCATGAAACAGTTTCTTAAAGGAATGTTGTACTTGAGACCACCCAGAAAAGAAGCAGCCTTAACTTCATGCTAGAAAAGATCCACTGCCCCCCCCCCCCTCCAAGCTTGCTACTTCAATTCACATCAAAATGCTAACCTGGAAACAGCTCAAGTAGCACTGACTTCTACTAAGTGTATTTCAGAAATGCATGCACTGATTTGTGAAGAAGCACTGTTAATGTTCCATAAGGGCAGGGTTGTTTTCTGTACTAACCCCACCTTTATGTCAAAAATGGTGTCTGAGCTTTCTTTTCACTGAACCATTAGCTTCCTTGTTTCCTTTCCATGTCCATAAAATAAGGGTTAAAACATTGCATTCCTTGGATATACAAATCAGATTTTACCTTGACAAAACAAAATCTTGCAGAAAATTTGGCCCAACTGTTTGCAAAAGGAAAGGAAGGGAAACCTATTAACAAGTAGACCATTTATAGACTGCAGATTGCATGTCATCCGTTGCTACCACCATTCAGTGCAGACATCTCACAAGATCATGGCACAGTCCATTAGTGCAATGGCTGTTGGTATTCCCAGGGGACTCCCCACCTATAGCATTTTAGAGGCAGACACTTGGAATTCTCTCCACACTTTATCCAAAGCCTTATAGGTTTGGGGCTGCTTCTAGGGCCAAGGCATGGTTTGCCTTGGCCATCCTTCAAGGGTTAATTTCCCCAGGCAAACCTTCTGGCCAACCTGCCAACTCTCTTTACCTATGGTAGTCTTCCCTTGAGTTTTACTGCAACACTGAACTACAATTAAGGCTCTTGGCTTGATATAGTAACAAGTTTTAAGAGAAATCAAATAAATAAAAAAGAACATTTAATATAATAAAGCTTTACTTTAGCAAATAAATAAATGCTTGTAGAATCAACTCTGTATCTGGTTCTCATGCCTCCATGGAGACAATCTGATAAAGAGCAATTAAAACAAAACACTTCTTTCTTTCAATGGCTAGGAGATAATGTTTTGTGAAAGCATTCAATTGTTTTCCAAATCTGGGACAGCAAAAAAGATAAGGCAAAACCAGACAGCACTTAGTAGAAGCAAAGGCTGTGCCATGTGTCTTAGCATGGATAACATTCCTTTTAAGTTAACCCAAGTCTGTGAGTGTGGCTGTCAGTTTGGCATAATTGTTCCTGTTAGGAGGGTAAATCTTCATATTTGAAGATGTACATAGTTTTGTTTGTTAGTTATAAATTAATAGGTTTTAGGGGTGTATTGGGGGTGTATTTTGTCTGAGGGCTTTCAATAAAACAAAAAGTTTTGTAAGATGTGACATAGGCTCAAATGGATATGACAAGAAACAACTGTATAAAAGATCAACCTGCCAAACATTAGTGTATGCATGTAACACAAAAGCTGGAACTAGATACTTATCAAAGCTCCAATGAAAATGAACATAATGTAAAATAGAAAATGTTGCGTCTGGTATGGTAATCCATTGTTCATTACCATACCAGACGCATCATTTTCTATTTTACTTATCAAAGCTGTTACACATAAAAGGTGGGAATAATAACTGTTTAGTATAATGACGCTTTCAATATTATCTTTAAATGTTAACAGTCTCACAGATATATACAAAAAAGAAAGAGCAATGAACTATATTAAAAAATGTAGAGTCCAAATGTTTAGGCTACAGGAGGCATATTTGGAAAGAAATGAACATGTGAAATTGATAAAGAAAAGGATTCAGGATGACTATTCAGCAGAATACCTGGTACAAAGGAAAAGATAAGTACTTATATTAATTTCAAGAGGAGCTCAAATAATAATAGAAGAGGATAAAAAAGATAATGGTAGATTTGTAGTAATAATGGGCTACTGGCAAGGGAGGAGGATTATACTTGCATGTATGTATAGTCTATCTAAAACTGCTGTAATGGAGCTTAATGGAGTTTAAGATAATTCTGGGAGAAATATTTAGCATTCAGCAGGGAATATTACTTATAGTTGGGGACTGGAATTTGATTTACAGCAGTGAAGATGTGTCTTGGGGGGGGGGGGCTAGAAGGGGAAAATATGACAAAGAAGTGTAGATTTTTGAAGAAAGTTATGAAAATATTTGACATGGAAGATGTGCATTCAGTAATAGGAGTTTGGAGTGAATTTCTAGTATTCACAAAGATACAAAAACTGGGCTAGGCTAGACAGAACTTACATTTCACAGGAACATGTGCATTCAATTGAAAGTTTTGATATGCATCCAATAACTATTTCACATCACATGCCAATAAGAATTGAAATAAAAATGCAGGATAATGAAATAAAAATGAGACACTGGCATTTTCTCACCTATCTGTTGAAAAGAGAGGAATTTAAGGAATGGGTAGAGGAAATTATTAGGGAATTTGGAAAATGGAAATTTCTTCTGAAAATTTAGCTAGGGAGTGGGATAAAATTAAAATGGAGTTTAAAAATAGGGTGGAAATAAAAGAGACATATGGTTAAGAAGTAACAAGAATTATTAGGAGGGACTGACAAATGTTAAAGATTTGCAAAATAGGGAGAATCTCACAGAACAAGATAAGGAGTAATTGCAGAATGCTAAGCAGAAAATAAGGGATTACCTCGATAATATGCATGAGTTTAGAAAGATTACTGTTAAGCAACTGTTTTTTTGATAACTCCAGAGCACACAAACTTTTAGCACAACAGCCCAGACAACAAAAATTATAAAGGATTGTCTCCAGGCTTAGGGAACCTATAAAAAGGAAGATAACAAGAGATCCTGTAGAGGTACTAGAAATATTATGAAAGTCTGTATAAAGCAGAGAAATATGGAAATCAAGAAAACGTACAAATGGGAGTTTATGGAAGACTTAAATATGCCAGGGTTGGAGGTAGATGAGGCTCAGTTATAACAGTTAGGATAGGAGGAGATGAGATAAAAATGGTGATGTATAACCAATCCACAGGAAGGTCCCCAGGAATAGATGGTATCCTTGTAGAAGTTTGAAGGATAGGAGGAAAAAAAATGATAAAGATCTGGAAGGTTTTGTTTAACAGTATTTTAGGAGGAGAAGCACCAACTTCCTGGAAGAAAGCAGTGGTGGCTGTAATACCTAAAGAGGGTAAAGACCCATCAGATCTAGCTTCATACATGTCCATTTCAATCCTAAACCATGAGTATAAATTGTTTATGTCTATAATGGCTAAAAGAATAGCAAATGTGATGCCAAAATTTATAGATATGAATCAATGTGGTTTTGTGGAGGGGAGGCAAACATTTGATAACATTAACAGAACATTGATGATCCAGAGGGAAGCAGAATGTAAGAAAATACCACTGTTGTTGGTGGGTCTTGATGCAGAGAAAGCAATTGGCAGAGTAAGCTGGGAGTTTATGAGTAGGGCATTTGCATTCCTCTGATAAAATTATGTCTATTAGGAGGAGATATGAGGATCGGAGGTAAAAATTAAACTGGGTGGGGTCCCCTCTAATTTCTGTTTGAACAGAGGAACCAGGTAGGGGTTTCCTCTTTCCCCTTTGTTTTTTGCATTATATTTAGAACCATTAGCAAAGAAAATAAGGGACTCAGAAATTCAAGGATACAATTGGTATGGTATTCAAGAAAACCTGGCTCTATTTGCAGATGATATTATTTTATCCCTGATAAAACCAGAAAAGGGCTTTTCAATGTTGTGGAACATTTTGAGGCAATTTCAAATCTTTCTAGGATACAACATTAATTAAATTAACTGTAAATTATGTACACACACACACAGATTGGTTCAGCAATATCCATATTTATGGGTACGGGATAAAATGAAGTACTTAGGAGTATGGACTAAAAGGGATTCTGGTGTGTAGCTAAGGATATGTGGGAAGAGAATAAATGATAATACAGAAATTAAGAAACTGGACGCTCTGTTGTATAGAAATGGATAGCAAGATACAAGCAGTTAAAATGTTTTTAGTCCATTTAGTTTTATACACAGGTCAGGCATATTTTTATCAACCAGAGGAGAACTTCTAATTAACATTTAATAAAGAGCTGAAGGATTTTATCTGGGAGGGGAAGACGGCAAGAGTCAAGTGGGATAAGCTGATTCTTTCAATAGAACAGGGTGATTTGGGATTACCTGTTTTGAAGCGGTATTTCAGAGCTACACAGTTAAGGCTCCTACACAAAGTACAAGCAGAAACCTGTAATTCAAAGTGGAAAGGAATAATGAAGAAACAGGGGGAAGCTCAAGAAACAAGGAGGGACTGGGAGTTTGGATGCAGATACTTAAGGAGAACAACAATAACCATATAGAATATTATATTCATAAAGTAGCAGAAAGTATTCTAAGAACTAAGCCACCATGGGAATAGAGAAAGGAGATTTTACTGATAAGGATGACTGCAATTAGGGATACAGAAGGAAGAGGGGACTGGATTTTATTGGAGAAAACTGGCAAAAGAATGAGCAAGTAATTAGAGAGGGACAGGTAATAGAATGAGAAGAGGCCAAGAATTTATTTGGACTGCAGGCTAGAGCTTGCATTCCCTATCAAGGACTGATATCAAAGTATAGGAAGAGAGAACAAATATGGGGATCCTAAGCAAAATATTAGTATTGGTAGAGTTTTTAGTCGAATGTAGAACAGAGTGATTAGTAGAGCATACAAAAACATTGCATGATAAATATAAGAATAAATTGGGGGGTAGGAAGGATTGGGAACAGAGTTTGGATAACTAATTCAGAAAGAAACAATGTGGGGATCTATGTATGTCTCAAATACGCAACAAAGTCTAGAAGATTTAGAATCTTTGCCTGGAAGTGTTTACATACAGTAGGTATTTTTATACCTCAAGTATACTCCAAAGAATTTTTCCACAAGTAGACAGCAAATGTTGGAGGTGTTATGAGGAAGAATAAGATAATTCAGAACTTATTTTCTTGGAGTGTAATGAGTTGGCAGACTTTAAAGATTCCCTGCAGACTACTATATCAGAGATACTCAGTGAGCAAATTGGTGTAACTAAGGAAATTATTTTGCTGAGATATGATACAGAATCAGAATTGTCTAAACATAGTAAGGCCTGCTGAGTCTAATTATGGTGGCTGCCTAAAAAGCAATTACTAGAAAATGGAAATCAAAGTCTAAACTAACTGTACTAGAAGTAGTGACTATAATAACAGAGATAAAACAACTGAAACTGGGATCCTTAGAAAAAGGTAGGAGCAGATTAAATGGAAAAAATGGGAATTGTGGAGGCAATACATGCAGAAGAGGAATGAGGTTTAAAAGAAGGCAGGATTTGAATGAGCTATGTAATATTTGACTGACAATGACTGGGTGGATTATAAGTGATGTATCGTGTTTGCAACTAAAATTATGTCAGTATGGTTTGTTTTCATTTATATAAATGGATGATTGCCTATATCATACATGATTATTTAATAAAGATGCTTCTTGTTTAAAAAAAAAAGTGTCCATTTTGGTAAGAAAATCCTTTTATATTGCACAGCTAATAAGCAAAGGAATTGTGTCTAAATCTAGGAATGTCATTGTCACCCTTTACTCAACACTCATTAAGCCTCCTTTATTTGTATCTGTCCAAACACATGCAACAAGTACAATTCTCATACAGATACCTAACTAAAAGGGTACATGGCATGTCATACATGTTTCGACTCAAAGCTCTGTCATTATATTCAGTATCCTGCAGACTACTAAGAGGTGAACTTTGTCTGGCATACAAGGCATCTTCCGACCCAATGTTGATGGAATGACTATACATCTGCAAGACAAATGGCACAAGAAATACTCAGTCTATGGATCTACACCTCTTTTACAACATCAGTAGAATGGTATGAAGGGACAGGTATATTCACAGAGGATACCTCTCCTCTGGAACAGATTCCCTATCCACATAAAACAAAGTTCATCCCTGCCCATATTCAAGTGCAACTTGGATCTATGGATGGGAGACGGGTACTTTACCCCAGGACTGTCTCTGTACTACTAATGGACCGATGCAACTCCTAAATGCTTTATCCCATCCATGGGTCCCCTCATATTGTCTATGGTATGATCCTAGTTATTCTCATTAGGGATAATATATATAAATATCGACAATAAGATGGGTAAGATCAATCGCTAAACAAATGGGATAGGTTAATTTAAGCACATAAAGGGAAACTCCCTAGGCTTAAAATGGCCTGCAAGGGCAGCTAGTCTAGTACTTACCTATGAACCTATATACCATGGTGGATTATAACAGAGTTGATACCAGTGGCCACCTGTGGCCCACTGCTCTTGGAGAGAGGGAGCAATGTCTAGCCACTTAAATCTATCTAAAAATGAAAGCCCTATTTTATTTTAAAAAAAGTTTCATTATATTCACCACCGCTAATTTCAGTTAGTTATTGTACCAAACACTACAATTGCTGAGGACATGAGTACTTCTTTTTCACTTTAATAAAATGTGTGTGTCTTTCGGCTTTTTCCCAGTTAGAGGTCGCCACAGCGGAACTCCAGTCCGCTAATGATTGGCAGTAGATTTGTACGTGCCGAGTTGCCGGCCCTGATGCACAACCTTCAACAAAGGTACGCCTTCACGCATGTCTCCACACAGAAGACGCTCTAGCTGAGAATCGAACAGGACAATGTCTTACTGTGAGGCAACAACGCTAACGCAGCACCACCACCAGAGTTTTTCACTTTAATAAAATAAATGGTTTAAATGCCACAGCGCATATTTAAAGCTATAGACTTGTGTGACCACTATTTGCTCATATGCAGCATGGGCCAGTGATGCTGTGAGTAGGTAAGTGAAGCTTTTCTGACAATTATTTATTTATTTATTTCAAGTAAAGAAACATGGTGGTAATGTTTATTAACTTAAATAAATAGCCTGTAGTGCCCTATTTGAAACAGTTGCAACTCTGGTCTTCTGTGTTGGATAAAAGGTGTTGTAGACTTGATGAATTGTTTTTTGTGCTTCTTACTCCTTCAAGGAGCAGAAAGCCTACACATATTAAATAGTAAAGTCAACTGGATGGCAATGGTACAACACAGCAGCAGCAGCCAGTGACAGATTGAAGTATGTTTTTTTTTATACTGGCAGGAAACCAGATGAGGACAGTCAACAGCTTGGTAGCAATGGGAGAACTTTGCTGTAATGGCCTAGTAATGATGTGTTTGAAGTGGAGTTGAAATACATTATCAACATCGTATTTTAGTTACTTACATTTTTAATTACAGTCAGACTTGGACATCTGAACTATACACAGAAAACAGAGTTTTCTGCAATTACTGGCTATGGGGGCTGTTCTTCAACCAAAATGACTGCTGCCATTTGCTCAATATTCTGGGTTAGCTTTCTAGGACTAATGAGATCTGTGTGAAGCAAAATAGAATAGTTTACTGTGAATACTGTTTGCGTGAAGCAAAGTTTAAATAAAGTACCGTGGTCATTATTCTTATCACAATCAGATGTTTAATGTGTACCCAGTCAATAAAGTGGGTATAACTGCTGGGTGAGGTCTATTTGAGGTTGAAGGCTACTTGTCCTCTTATTCATTAAGATTAAATAGTCATTCATTTGTCTTTGGAGGACTGGTGTATATGTGCATTTTGTATGAAATAAGCTGGAGTATCTTTATGTGGCTACCAAGTGTTTGTGTGAAAGAAGCATGAAATACATTCCTGTGGCCATGATGTTGTTGATGATAATAGTTATTATTTTACCACAATCAAACATCTGAGGTGAGCAGTAAAAAATATAGCTGTAATTGCAGGGTTCTGGGGCTGTTTGTGGATGAAAATGACTGCTTTTGCTTGATCATTATTCTAGACTGGCTTTGCAGAACTAATGTGACTTGTGTCAAGCACATTGGAGTACTTTACTGTGGAAACTGTTTGTGGGAAGCAAGGTTGAAATACATTATCATCACCATTATTTTTATCATAGTCAAGTAGATGTCTGAGGCAAACGCAGTCAACAAAGTGGCTATAACTGCTGGATGGGGTAGAATAATGGATGAAAGTTACTTGCTCTCTTGTCCTTTGCTTATTTTAAACAGTCATTAATTTGGCTTTGCAGAGGTCAAATGTCCATTCGTGTGAAGTAAGTTGGATACACTTCCTATTTTACTGTGAATTTACACAAAACAAACTTGAAATACATTACTGTAGCCATTACTGTTTATTTTTTACTAGAATCAGACATCTAAGGTGCAAGTAGTCAACAAAGTGAATATAATTGCTGAGTATAGGGTCCATCTGTGGATGAAAATAAGTGACTCTGTTGTCATAATTAAGTTAAACAGCCATTAGTCTGGCTTTGTAGGACTGTTGTGTATTTGTGTAAACAAGATGGAATTCTTTACTGTATCCATTTTTCATCACAACTGGATATTTGAGGTACAGACATTCAATACAGGGTCTGTAATCGATGGGTAGAGACTTTGGTGAATTATGACAGTAATGTGAGTTGCCTTTCATGGTTGAAATGTACTGAAATGGGTAATGTTGGCATTATTGGTTAGTAAATTTTAATTCACTTATTGCTATAAAAATGTTCAAGCCTACTCAGATTTAAAATAAATACAAACAAAATGTGTTTTATTAAACAATAAACATGATATAAATGTTCTGGTTGATAAGTACAAATTAAAGCAATTAGGGAAATGTATCTCGAAGAACACATACAATTTATGCATGGTCCTAAAACATATGAGTGTAGGGGTACATAATTTGAAAACTGGTGAGGGCCTAAGGTACACATAATCTACCACCATCTGTTAAACGCTCTCACCTTCATTATTGCCCTCCATTAAAAACAAACATTACAAAAAAATCTTACTCTTTAAGGGATACTTCAGCTAGTCAACTCACACAGCCATCTTTCATTCTTGATATAACAGAAACAATCTTTTCTAAGGTTGCATATACATTTAGGAAAAGAGAACTTACTGAGTTTGAAGAAAATAATAAAAGCTACTCTCTTAAACAAAACAAGTTCACATGTTTTCAGGATACAGGATGAACCTGCAATACCCCAGACCCTCCATATTACTGCAAGCTCATTCTTACATCTCTCTTTATATATTTTCCATATACACATTTGTAATTCCATGCATGGTATGCCTATTTTGGGGTGTATGTTAATATGATCTGTTCAGTCTTACCAATATTAGTCAAAATACTCTTTCTGCAGTATATTCTTCTGTTTAATTAATTTGACTTTCATTGTACTGTATATTTCAAAGTTTGTTTCTGTTTATTTCAATATATTAACAATATATTATGTAATTTAATTCTTATACTTTGTATTAACATATTTTAATGTTTGCACTTAACACTGTATTATTGTCAGAACTTTTGTGTATTGTTTATATTTTTCTTGATGTTTGTATCTGCAACATTGGGTTCTGAATAAGTCTGTTTTTTTTAAATAAAGATAAAAGCACTTAACAACATATTTTTACATGGATGAAGAGTGTTTTTTGAGCAATTTCAATGGTGGTTTTGTCTTTTCATTTCATACTGAGTTTTGGTTTTATGGTTTCAGTGCACTGGGAGTGGTTAAACAGTTTTTTTATGTCCACATTGCATGGGGTCATAACTGAAAAGGGTTCCCGGACCAGCTCATTTACTCTGCTAACAATTTCAATTAATAAATAAGCAGCAGCACACTTCATTTTCTGCTGGTACAAATAAAACATTATTGTAAACTCTATCAAACAAAAACAGCTGTAGGTAAAACCAAGGTGCATAAAAACATGAAGTAAGAACAAAAGAACAATGCACCAAGATAGCACACAATAGCGTCTTTAATAAAATAAACAAAAGAAAACAGTGGTAAGCGCTTTCGCAACACTCAGTTGCTTCTTCAGAAGAAGCAACTGAGTGTTGCAAAAGCGCTTACCACTGTTTTCTTTTGTTTATTTTATTAAAGACGCTATTGTGTGCTACCTTGGTGCATTGTTCTTTTGTTCTTAAAATTGTAAACTCGTCTATCTTTGTGGAAGCCCTGGAGCCCAATAAACATCATGACATTCATCTGTGATTTTTTTGAGAATACAATGTCTCTGGGTGACTTTAAAATTAGGTGGGAAATTTTATTCAATCAGTTGAGACCAGCAGTAGATCTAGCTCATAATATTTTGCAAAATAATCATTAGTAGTAACATGTAAAATAACATGTAAAACATGTAATGATAAAATGTGGCACATGTAAAGTATGAATAATCAGTTACATGTACTATTCAGGCCAAGCCAGTGAAGAAGATATAAACATAGGTGCTTGAAGCTGTAGATCCTGAGAAGTAAATAACAAGTATGTCAGTGAGAGAGAAACATATGTAAAACATGTATCTTTTAAGAGATAAATGTTGAATATGAAATAAAACAAGTAAAACAAAAGTCTGTTAGGATATAATTAACATAAGTAGTACTGCAGCATACAGTAAATCTTGAAAAAGTAAATAAAAGTAGAGTGGCAGGTCAGATAGGTTAAATCAATGTGGATGTGTTGTCATAATGGTTAAGGTCTTTGCCTTCCATGCACAAGGTGCAGTATTCGAGCCAGACCCCTGGCCAGTGCAAGTGTGGAGTTTTCATGTTCTTCCCTTATCTCTGAGGTATTCCATCCAAAAGAAAATTATGCTGGGTGTTTCCACCTTAAACTCACAAAAAAAAATTGAATGAAGTCATGAGCAACAACACAGACTGTAGGTGGTGCCTATCGGGAGAAGCATTTATAGACCAATTGCTTTAGGCATCATCTGTGGTGCACAGTATCCTCTAGATAGGAAAACATGGATCACAGACCGCTAACCACTCAATAATGTAAAAATTTGCTCTAGGTGATTTGGTCACATTGACTAAAATCATCAAATTTGCCAGTGATAAGTGGTTAAGGACTATGCTTATATAAGAGACCCATGCTAACAATGGCAAGCAGAAGTGGTCTGCATGCCTTTAGTGGCCAGTGTGTGCCTGCCACAAAGTCCAACAGCCATGAGTCAATAAGCTACTGGCTAGTTGTTTTCCAGTTGCCCAGCTCTGATTACTTGGAATGGATGTTTTGAGCAAAGGTTGGAAATAAAAACCAATCAACTTGCAAAAAAGAATTAAAGATTACTACACTCAATGTACGTTCACTTATTGAATGCAGCTTGGAATTGGATGACATGATTGTAAGGAGCAGATTGGAGATCATGTGTATCCAGAAGACAAGGTGGAAAGGCAGTCAGCAAAATTACTTGGCTTGTGATCCAAAGTCTACTAGTCATGGTTAGGATAGACTACAAATGATGTGAGACTTGTGGTGAGGGACAATCTTCTGAAGACAGTGAGGAGTGGCATTAGAATTAGTGATATACTCAAGAATGTCAAGTTCCAGCATAGATATAAGACACTATTCATAATTTCAGCCTGTGCCTTACAGAAGGGCTGTGATGGCAAGGAAGAAAGTGCATCCAGGAAGCTGTTAAAGGACCTAATAGTTAAAGTAAGACAACATGAGTTGGTGTTGATAGTGGGGGACCTGAATGCTCATAACAGGACATACAGAACAAGATATGAGGATTACCAGGGTCCACAAGGGTGGAGCAACAGGAATAAAGAAGGATAGGCCATTCTAGACTTGTGTCTGTTGGTGGCCAACACATGGTTAAGCAAGAAGCAGTCACAGACTGACTACAAGAGTGGCCAGTACATAACTCAGGCAAGCATTCTATGGTAAGGAAAGGTTATTAAGCCAGAATCAGAAATTGTAAAGTCATCCCCAGGGAAACAGATGTCTCGCAGCATAAACCACTGCTGGCACAGAGTGAGTTGCAAATAGTGGTCACAGCAGACTCTGAGGTCTATAGAGACTAGGCTGAAAACCTGTAAGCTTAACTGTAATGAAAGCACAATAATTCAAGCAAATGTTTCAGGGCTCTGGCTCCTCAGGAAGAAGAGGAAATGGGGGTACCCGAAGAAGAAGACGGCAGTGTCTCAAAACAGCATGTGTGAAGACTATAGAACAGATATGCAGTTGAGCCAAGTACGTAAATAAGGTACATAAGGAAAGCTGGTGGTGGAATGCAGTAATCCAAGATGTTATCAAAAGTAGTACAGGAAAAGGTGGGAGATAGCAAAGTTCGACCAGGCTAAGGAGGAGTACTGGTTGGCTAACAATGAGTCTAACAGAGGAGTTACATTAGCAAAGAGCAAGCCATCAGAGACACTCTACCAGCTTTTGGAAAGTAACTCAGCAGACAGCACAAATAAAGTCTATTTGTTTGCAAGGCAAAGACAGAAAGATAAAGAAGACAATCATCAGACACCCTTCGTAAGGGCTGCCATCAACACCTTGCTCATCAATCAGCAGGACATTAAAGGCAGATGGAAGGAGTACGTCTAGCAGCTTTTGAGTGAAGAAAATCCACAGAAGCTGCACTTCCCCAGACACACCCTACCATGAAAGAGGAAGAAAAGCCCAGTCTAAAAGAAGTAAGAACATCACTAAGAAAAATGAAATCACGGAAGGCAACAGGCACAGATGAAGTCATGGCAGATGCGCTCAAGATGTTAGATGATTTAGGGGAGAAATGGTATACAGAGTAATTGTAGTAATATGGAGAGTAAATCATGTCCTAGATGAGTGGAGAATATGCATTCAAGTGCCAGTGTACAAGAACAAAGGAGATGTTCCAACTGTGGACAGTGTAGAGGTGTCAGTCACCTGTCAGAATGCATCAAAGTGCTGGAGACAGCGACTGATAAATGATTGCAGAGTAGTAGAATGTAAACTGAGAGATGAGCAGTTTGTACTCAGATCATGATGCAGTACAACTGACCTGATGTTTGTAGTAAGACAAGTAGTAGAGAAGAAACTACAGATGAGTAAAGAGTCTAACTGGGCAATTGTAGAGAAGAATTTCTAGACTGGGCATTTCTAGACTTGGAGAAAACGTATAACAAGGTCTCAAGGAAGCTGATTTGGACAGACTTGCAATGGTTCGAAGTCCTGGAAACACTGGTAGAATTAGTGCAGGCTATGTACAAGGACCCAATGACACAAGTCTGAATGATATTCAAACTCACAGCGGACTTCCAGTGGTAGTGCACATGCATCATGGTCCGGCTGTGAGCACCCTGCTGTTCATACTGGTGATGGGCTATGTTATCAAACAGGTTGGAGACAACAATTCAACAAAGTTGCTTTATGCAGTCAATGCAGTATTACAAACAGACTCATGATAGCAGAATGGAATGCAAAACTGAAACTACATGAGAAGTAAGTGAGTACAGACAAGACAGTTGTCATGGCAGCAAATGAGGGGCATTAGAAGTAACTGAAAACTGAGAAATGACAAATAACATAACAGGTTAACAACTTTGAGTGTGTAGGAGGAGTGGAAGAGGAAAAGGGAAGTCTGAATGCAGACATCAGAGCTAGACTCAGAGGGGATAAACTGGCACAGAGTATCAGGGATAGTGTGTGCCAGAAGAATGCCAAAGAAGCTGAAAAGTAGGGTGTACAAAACAGTGGTGCAATCAGTACTACTATATGGTCCAAAAAGCTGGGCAGTGAAGGCAGAGCAGTTGGAGAAGCTAGAGGTAGTGGAGATGAGGTGCCTGAGATGGGTGGTAGGATGGACACTGTGGGACAGATGAAGAAATGAGAGTATTTGAGCCGAAGCAGTATCTCAAATTGCAAAGAAAGTTAAAAAAAACAGATTATGGTGGTCTGAGCACACATACAGGAAAACATAAGATCAGTTGGTGTAGAATGTTTGGAAGGCATGAGGAAAAATAAAAGAAATGAAAACATCCAGCAAATAGATGGATGGATTGTATGACAGGTAATCTGCGACAGTCAGGAAAACTGCCAGAGAAAGTAGTTGAGTAGCACCAAACTGAGAGAGATGGCTTCATGTGATGCAACATCCTGACCCCATGTAGAGAATGGGGAAAAGGGGGCAGATGATGATGATGAAGAATAAAAACAGCCAAACAAACAAAAGTCCCAAAACTGAAAATGCAGTTAAAAATTAACAATTTAGCTAAAGACTATACAAGTCCAGAATGATTCCTACGCTGTTCAGTGGTAACAAAACCAAGTTAAATGTAATAATTTCAAAGTACAAAGAAAAAAAAGGCAAGTGGCAAAGATACGAAAAAAATAGGATGGAAAAAACAAATGGCACACACTGGAATCTGGGAAGAAACTAAAGGCAGTAATCCATTAGCTAACACAGAAGAATGTAATAATATTCAAACAAAAAGTGTAGTTTGTAATGTACAAAGTGGTCACTATGCACTCATATCACGATGCAATCATATCCTTATACAGAAATCTGATGATTAATGAGAAGAATGTAATGAAGTCAAAGGAGGGAGAGCTGACAGGGGAACTGAGATGTAAGTCAAGCCCGATATGTTGGGCCCACACGTGATGGCATAAGCAAATGTAACACAGTCAGGCAGCTAAGGATGAGAAAAGTAATAATAAAGAATGGTTCTAGTTGTAATCAAGGAGACTAATCCCAACACAACTTGAGGCAGTCTAATCTAAACTGAAAAGTAAGTTCTTACACTATCAAATAAATACATTTTATACACAATCAAGTAACCAATAAGACTGTACCAAAAGGCTGCCACCCAACAGCGATGATGATGATGATGATAAGTCCAGTCGGTTACAAATTTGGCTGGTAGAGTGTGGCAGTCAAATGAATTGGTTTGTGCAGGCATGAGTATTTGGGACTCTGCTTACAAAAGCAAGCATATTAAGTCCTAGCCAGAAGAAAATCTGAATAAATAGACAGTGAGTCATGATGGTTTGAATAGACACTAAAAGCCGTGGACACAAGTCATTGCAGAAATGCTTCAACAGATATGTGCAAGAAGCATAGAAAACCTGCTGCAACAGACCAGGATGATGTTCATATTGGGCTCCTAACAGGGTAGTAGGGCAGGCAAAAGTTTATACACATTTAATGATTAAAAATGTATAGTAAACTGAATGAGAATGAGGTAACCTTGGAGATGAACAGAGCACACAGAAAGTCATCTAGTGGTCAAAGCAGACACAGCAAGCACAGACAAAAATATGTAATGAAGCTCTAAGAACTGTGGTAGAAAGAGATGAAAAAGCTTACCAGTCAAGCAGTAAAAATGCAGTCAAAATCAGGAAACAAAGATGGAGGTGCAGTCCAGGCTGCAGGTAGCTGAAAACTGGAAATAAAAGCTGATGCAGTCATTACCAGGTACACTAGTTAGTCTCTTGATATTTCAGACAGTGAGGATGACACAAAGCATACACATTGCAAATAGAATAGAACAGATACTGGTTCAAATCAAGGTTGCAGTTTCTAAGTGAATAGTGTTCCAATGATGGGGGGCTGACAAGGGAACAAAAATAACAGGTGACTTACAGTGCCATTTATCCATCTGCTACTATTTTGTGCAGGCACGATCAGTTCAGTGTTAAGCAACAATCAAACTGTTGAAATATTAGAGTCGTTCTGAACTCAAGCCTTTGAGCTTTATAAAGAAATGGATCGATTTTATCCATAATTCTTGAAATTCACTTCAGACCTTCTCCATTAGTATGCTAGAGACACGTGGCATCATCTCCAGATAAAGGTCTGTTCACTGAGTAGTGCAACTTTTGTAAAATATGTATTTCTCACAGTCCACTAATATTCTTTTTTTCATCAAGTTCATTCCACTGATGATATGTCTATTATAGGCTCATAATTTTGTAGGTAAGTGCTAGGCTAACTGTTCTTGCGGGCCATTTTAAGCTCAGCCAGTTTCCCTTTTGGTGCTTGAATTAGGATCTATACTACTTTGTCGAAACTCAAATGAGCGAATGCTCATTTGTCGAACACCTATTCAGCAAAAAAACTATTCATCGAATAACGTTTTAAGCGAAAAGTTTCCTAGGACAAACTGATGGCCTAGCAACCATAGTGACTGTAAACAAAACCATAAAACATAACACCTACGCAGTTGGGGGAGCTATGCCCCCCACACCCCCTAACTAAATATACCAACTACGAGATTGCACTACAGTGGAGAAAAGGGAAAATTCCAGATTGTGGCTAACCATCGGTTTGCCGTAGGAAACTTTTCACTTTAAATGTCTTTTGATGAATAGTGTTTTTGCTGAATAACAAATGAGTGTTTGCTCATTTGAGTTTCAACAAAATGATATAGACCCGCTTGAATTAACCTTTCTCGTTTGGTGTTAGACTGGCCTTACCCATCCCATGCTTGATAATTATACATTTCCCTAGTGAGAATAACTGGGATCATGCCATGGATAATTTGAGGGAACCCATGTGTGAGATAAAGCATTTTGGAGCAATCTATGTCCATTAGAACCTATCCATAGATCCAAGATGCACTTGAATATGGACAGTGATGATCTTTGTTTTATGTGAATGGGTTGTCTATTCATTTATTAGTCTATTAATGAACAATTCTGCAGGTATTTGTTCCGTAGTATAATTCAAACTTGTACTGTATTTTAAAGTGCAATTTCATATTCCGTTTCCAACATGCTATTTTGATCATGTATTCATAAGAACGTTTAAGGTTTATGTATATTTTTCAGCTTATCTATTAGCTGCTGGGTGTCCTGGTACACTAATGGAATTAATCGTACAATTTTGTTTGCCAAAATGATGAAATTCCATGTGTAAATTGGGATCAAATGCAGGTTATGATGTGTTCAGATAGATCATAAGCAGAAATGGTTGTTTCAGATGATTAATAGTAGTCCACAATGTGGTTTCAGGTACACAAAGTAATTCTAACCACTATGAAATGTATACATCATAATCATGAAAGCAGTATTCATAAATGGCCCTGTGAAATCAATGTGTAATCCTTTCCAAAATCAGTATGGAAATTCCCATGGTATAATGGTGCTTGTCTTGTCATTTTTGGTTCTGTTTGGGACAGCATACAAGTCTTGGAAACACTATGAGTCTCTTTGTGCTTTCAACACTACACTCATTTTGTCATGTCAGAAGTGGCAGTATGTCCTACAGATATTCTTAGCTTAGAGGGAAATATAACCTGAATGATCCACAAAACACAAGCTTTTCCCACTGAACCTTTGTACCATCTTTTATGAGAGATTTTTAAACTCTCATCAGCATTTGTTGTAGCTAGAACCAGTCATCCTTCCTTCACAAAGCTGAACACTCCTGGGGGGTTGGGATCATTTCCAGTGATTATATCATCACACCTGCTGTAAAAGGAATGATTTTTAGGAGGATCTGAACCCTGACAACATTCAGGTAGTGCAGTCGGTATCTCTTCCCTCACCAAAATCTGAGGAACACCCCTAGGCCTTTCGGTAATTAGCAGCTACGGTTCCCCTGTACATCTGAAGCAGATGTCTGCAAGGCCTCCATGGACATAAGTAAAGCCAGATCCATGCCGGCCTCCAAAGCAGTCACAGCAGAGGAATGCAACATAGAAACCGGGTGGTCTTCCAGGCCTTCACTAGCCTCAAGAGAAATGTGTGGCGCAGGTGGCACAGCAGAAAAATCAGATTGAGCTTTCTTGGTCTTCTTCTTTGCAGAAGGCTGCCCCCCCCCCCCCCCCCTCAGGTCGGGACGATCCTTCCATGGTGCCTTTAGCTAACAACTTAAGACATCGGGTTTCTAAATAAATAGCAAGGAGGAGGGCCAACTATGCAATATCTTAGGGACAAAGGTCTGGCAACCAGTGCAAGATGTATGATCGTGGGAAGCACCTAAGCAAAATAAACACTGCTCATGATAATCTTTATGGGGAATCTGTCTCCCACACAGGCATTTTCCCTTTCTGGGTGACATGAAACCAACAGTCAAACAAAGTAAAAAAAGAGACAAGATAATAAAAACCCCAATGGGGCATGTATCTGAAAGCAGCATGGTAACCAGCAGATGAACGAGTGTTCAGACCGATGATGGAAGATGGCATTCAGACTGGTGGCAAAGAGGTTCTGAGGATGGTACATCCAAATGTCACCTTTATGCCCTATACCGTGCATGGGGAGCATACATGGGATCTACAGCATATCTATTACAACCTAAAGGCTTTGGTATACTGGATGGGCATTGGGCTACAATCGGCAGGGGATCCCTATTGTAATGAATACTGCAACAGTGATATGGAAGGACATCTTGGGTTTTATAAGAGAAACCTGGCTGAACAAAGAGTTCAGTTCCATTATCACAGCTTTGATGTCCCTCCCCTGGGATCTCTGTTATATAGTTCCATGGATTTCATTAGGCCGGGGTTGAGCTGAGGCAGGTAAATGGTTGGGGTTACCAACTCCTTTGAGTTTGCTGTAGGTATCTCTTATTCTTTCACCCACCAGACAGTCTGACGATGTCCCTTCCAGGTTTGCTGATTTCCTTGTCTCCTTGGCCTTGACCTCACCTAGGTAGCTTTTGATGAGTGACTTCAGTATCAAGACAGATGGGAAGTCAGTGAATTGTGAAGGAAGGGATTTCAGTTTGCTCAAGTTGTTAGATTTGCTACCCATATTTTTAGGCATACTTTGAAACTGGTCTTCTGGCCTGGTGTTGTGTTTATAGATAGCTACTAGGCATGCAGTCTAGGAGACCATTAATGAGCCTAGCCCAAATTCCCAATTGCCCCAAAAGCACTGTCTGGTTAAGTGACTTGCTCAAGTTCACAAAGCAGGCAAATGAAGTCCGAGAGGAATCAAATCCTGTACCACAGGAAGTATGTAATTAATAGTGCTATCTCCACCTCCTTTAAGAACCTTTGTCTAACAGTGATCTTGCTGAAGACTTGGAGTGCATCCATAATTTGATGACTGCTCATCACCTGAAACTCAATGCACTGAGTATGTTTGTTATGGCAGTAGAGCTACTTTGTGGGACTCTCTACTGCTACTCTGTCCTCCTAACAATTTCTATAGTGTTTATAAGTTCAAATTCATATCACAGGGTATAATCTAGGTGTTAAATTTCTTGAGAGGCTAACCTTAAAGGGCCAGGTTTCTACTAGTGTCTAAACCTCCTATTCCCATTGCAGGAACACCGCCTTTCTTGATCTACCTGCTGATCTCCCTGTAGGAGGAGATGCCTTGGTTTCTTCCAGTTAGACTACTAGAATGCTGCATATCTGAGTTTCAAGGTTGTGAATTCGATTGTTTGCAGCTAGTACAAAGTTTGTGGTATGGTTACTTGTGAAGGTATTACAGTATTCATTAAAATATTATACCAGTCCTGCATGAGCTATACTGGCAACCATTTAAAAAGTGAATTATTTTTAAATTTCTTATCCTGGTTTCTGTGTTCCTACATGACATGAGATCCCCATCATATGTGGAATCTTAACTGGTGTTGGCTGCTGTTATCTACTCACTAAGTCACCAGGGGCTATGTGCACTTTCAGAGGTGTAGTTGGAACTTTTCAGCATCCTCGCCTTTGTTTTGAAAAGCTGCACCTCTGGAATATGTTACCTATTTGCCTTAGGAGTCCCTCATGCTGAGCAACTTCAAGCACTCTCTTCAATCTTACCTTTTCAACATGTCCTACATCTATAGCATTGTCCCAGTATTTACCGGATGATTAGCTTTGAGTTTTATCTTACTTATGTTCGCAAGTTGCACTTTACTTTTTATATTTATGATGTTATCTTGATTTTAGTGTTATTGTTTTATTTTAGATACTTGTTTATTTTATTGTATTTGTAGAATTTTTGTAACATGCTTATTTGTACTTGAATATGAACTTAAATCTGTCATTTAAGTGTAGATAAAATGTATTAAAATTATAAAGTATGGCCTAGCCCCATTGAACAGTGGGATGAAGCTCTGACTGTGACCCAAATGACCTGTGTTCGATTAACAGCATAAGTACTGGAGGGATTGGGCCGAGAGGATAGGAGTAAGTGGCGGACATAGGTTTGCCCATCCTGGGGAAGGGGGCATGCATCTAGCTCAATATCTGAGTGACACTTAGAGAGAGCACTGGGTGTTGTACTCATACATATAAGCCTGGTGAGCACATTCTGCTGATGATGTGCAAGGCTGCCAGGCAGGCAGCACCATTTGAAAAGCTCAAGCAAGCTGATGCAGGGATCACTTCACAGGAGACAGAAGGCTCCCTACCCCCTAACTCTCATCTGTAGGGAACTGAATGGCCTCATTATGGTACCTGGGCAAGAACAAATTTGTCATAAGGCTCTAGTCTAGCTTGGGATGCTGGATCTTGCTCATTGAGACAGTGGAATAAATGAGAAATTGGGTGAAGGCAGGCAGGCCTGTCAGAGGAAAAAAGTAAGAACTATCATGGAAGGAAATATACTATGCAGATATATAATATTTAAATAGTGCTGATGCAATACTTGTAATGTGATAACCTTCTGATCCAACTACACAGCCCAGGTCTCAGAGAAGAAACCGAGGTCAGTCAAGATTGTACTGATAATATGATTTAACTAAAGCTTGCTATTAGCAAAATTCCAGAAGGCAAACACAATTTTGCATTTCCAAAAAAAAAAAACACCACAGTACTGGCCTCAGTTGACTTACGATTCTTGCAATTAACATTTAACCTGGGAAAAAAAGCCATTTTGAAAGGGTGAAATGCATGCCATACGACATCAAAGACTGAGCATAACATTTTGAAAAAGTGACAGAAACAACAGCATTTTTCCAGACCAGTTTTTTATTCAGAACAGTAATAAAACTTTTTTTATTCATTCATCTCAAACAGATGAATAAATAACATTATCACTAGTCAGAATTTTAATATACAAGTTATATATGTATAAGAATGGATAGGTTATAGCAAAAATATTCAAAATCAAGATGAAAAGTTGAATTTTAAGTCTAATTGCATTCAAGGTTTCAGAATAGCTGCACACATTATATTCAAAAATGGATTACAGCATAGTGGTAAACCTTTATTATACAATGACTGGCAATTAATATTCAAAAAGAAACACGCTGATTGGTCAATTGTGATCAGTCTACTCCCTGGTAAACAAAGTAAAATAAAAATAAAATGTGTGTGTGGGGACATAGGGATAAAACTGAAACACTTTGAATCACCCTGATTGCAAACTGTCTGACTGATGGCCCCTGCTGGCTGACTCTGTCCTTAGTGATGGGGAACAAATGGGTTGATTGGCCTGTACAAGACTGATGATCACCTAATGATCGATACACAGTGGGGAAAAAAAAGAGAGAGTATTTATGGCAGAGTTGGACCAGAGATGAAGCCATTTATATTTATGGATCTGAATTGTATTTTGAGACCACTGTGAGGTTTTAGGAAGGGTATATTGTTATGTGAAATGCAAGTTAATGTGAGGCATCATGCAAATGTAAAACCTTTATGAAGGGATATCAAAAAGATGCAGTAATATAATTTTATATCCATTAAGAAAAAAGTATCCGTACTTGGAATATTGATGTGTTCTAGTTTGCTAATTCTCTAAGTAGGGGGAAAGGCAAATAAAATTCATCTCTTAAATCTCCTGGCACAGAAATAACAAAACAGGTGCTACATTCCTTTTTTGAATCTTTGCTTTGGTAAAATAGATTATTACAATGAATCACTTTCTTTTGGAATAGCTGCAAGCTTATTCTAATCAAAGTCAAATAGAGGACTGTATTTGAAAGCTTGAATCAAGATTTTCTCAGGTTCTCTCATATTTTCTGGAGTTTCAGGTTAATATACTATCATTCAGTGCATGAAATGCACATAGCAGCTAGGATTTTACAACAATTAGAACATTTTCCTTATCTCTAAGAATTTGTTTATGATTTGTACCCATGCTTCTCAACCTCTTAGCACAAGAAATCTGGACAAAGACTGACATAATGGGGGGACAAAGGCCCAAAAATAGGGACAAATTTAAATACTGCTCTTATAAACTTAGAAAGTTGGTAGAATAACAGGATTTCTGTTAGCACACATTTTCTAAAGGATATGAAGTCTGAAACTCAAATACATGTCATTAGACAATGGGTAAGTTTTACATCAGCACCCTGATTGGAGAACAAATGTTCTCCAGCAGGATATTAATGCAGAAGTGATGCCCGCTGAAAAATGAGTCTGCCGCTATAGCTTCACAGCAGCATATCAAGCTGCCATGGAGTTCGGACAGAAAAAAAAACTAATGACCATAATTTTAGACTGACTAAGCAGCTCTTCTCCTGTTTAGCGAGTGTAAAATATAAAAAAACAAAAAAAAAAAAAAAGAAATTTGAAGAAAAGTGTGTGTGTGTGTGTGTGTGTGTGTGTGTGTATGGGTGCATAATCGATTGAGCCAAAAAGATTTTGCTGTTTAGCGAGTGTAAAAAAATAAACAGAAAAAAGTGTATATGTGTGTAGGTATCTGTATGAGTGTGTTTATCTTTCTGTCTGCGAGTGAATGAGTGCATGAAAGCAGAAGAGACTGTGTGTGTATATGTATGTGTAAGCAGAAGAGACTGTGCATGTGTGTAAGAGAGAGAGAGAACAGTGAGATCGATCGAGCCTTTACCTTACGCTCGGTAAGCAGCACTTTTGCTGTTTAATGAGTGTAAAGAAAAAAAGAAAAGAAAAAAACAGTGTGTGTGTGCGCGTGCTTGTGTGAGAGAGAGAGTCATACCTCTCAACCTGGAATCATAAAAACTTGGACAAAGACCCATGAAAAATAGGTACAAGTGGTCAAAAATCTGTATGCTGATTAACATAAAATTTGCATACATAATTATGTAACCCCACTTACGCCAATGGAATTGTGGGGTACCAACTTTTAAATGCAAATTGAAGAACAGACAAAATACTAAAGTGATTTTTCATCCATAACACACAGATATGGACAGTCCTGTTGCTCTTTGAGTTCACTGACAAAATTATAAAACTATATATTGTACGTCTATCTGCCTATAATAAGCTCTTGTAGATACTAAGTTTGAGCACCTTTTACAATAGCTCTACCCACATAAAACAAATAGGAAAGCTGTTTTACTATTGTGAGAGTCTATTGTTAATATACTAGGGTCTTTTCTTCAAGACAATAGGAACATACTAACTGACATTAGGAACAAAATAGTCCTTGAATGAGCAAAACATGACAAAGATAACACACAAGACAAGCTGTTGGCTTAGATGTCTGTTAGTAGGGTAATAGAAAACAAGAACTAATCAAGGAAACAGTCAAAACCATTAACTTACTAATCATTCATCTGACAAGTCTACAGTTTTCATGTTTCTCTGTCTAATGCAGTCATAAGGATAACTACATTGCTATGTACCAATTCCAGTACTGCATCAGCAATAAATGTAATCTTTTAAAGAACACCATAACTCCAACCAGTTACAAAATGCAGATCATAGTAAAATAGCTTGTTATGTGTACTTTTTTAAAAATATTCACAGATCTCTCCCTCATATAATTCCATTAAAGGAAATAGCACTTAAAAACAAATCCACAGCAGACTGTTATAACTAAAAATTACTTTTGTTGTCTGAAAATTCTTGACAACTCTATGGTGAAGATCTCTGCCTCACAAGTTCACAACTGCCAGCCAGAACTAGGATTCAGTCCCAACCCTCTATGAAATCTGTATGTTGTCCCCATGTCTGGGATAACTCCTTTCAAGTTCCCCAGTTTTCCCCATATATTTTAAAAAATCATGATGGTTGATAAAATTATCTATTTGTGTTACATTGTTATCCATAATGTATTATATTTCTGCATTATACTTATACCCTTGGTCATAGTTGAAATGGGTGAAAGATAGCACACAGTTGACTTACTTAGTTAAGAAAAGGCCCAGTTCACTTATGTAACCTAATTAAGAATATATTACAATGATTTAAAAAAAATCATCTGACATTCTGCTCTCAATAAATTAACTGACAACAATAAACGAATTACAGAGACTGCAAGTCACCATTTCAAACCAAATCCTTCAGTAAGCAAAACTTCCTATCTGCGATGGCAAATTAAAAATTACACCTTGTAGGTCCCATCATTACAGCTCAGAATCAGAGCTATCCAGCAGCAGTAATCTGTTCAAATTCAAACAAGTGCACAGGCTACACTACACCACAGAGTTTGATTATGTTTTGATAATATAGGATTTAAACATCCTTACACAGGTGCTGTCAGCTCACAGTCTTAAGTGCTCAGAAAAGAATTTCTAGAAGGCAATCCTCGTGTTTTTTTTCTTTTACCTGGAGGGGCAGGAGGAACTGGAAGTCGAGATAAGTTTTCTCATTTTCTGGAGTGTGTGCAAGAGACTTAGACACTGGCCTGGGCGAGCGGACAGGTCCGACTCTGCAGCTTGACTGCTGCAGCTGCACTTGACTTAAGTAGTACCTTAAGTACTATGTCTACTAGACTTGCTCTGAGTCTGTATTAATTTAAAACAAAAAACAGCTTGAGAACTCAAGAGAGTCATCCTCTGCTGCTCCGTTAACTAATCTGATGCTGTCATGTGTGCTGCTGCTGACTGCTGCTACTTTAAATCCAGGCAATTCCACACTGTTGCAACCACATACAAATGCAGAAAAAGGTAAATAGAGTACAGACACACCCCTCAAGCCCTCGGCTGAATTCTGACAGTCTGCAGTCCGCCTCAAGAAGCTGACATCATCGCACACACCTCTGCATGTGATAACATCAGCAACAACTTCACCCAAAAAAAAAATTGAAAAAACAACCGGGAATTCAAAGAGCCATGCAGGAATTTCTGGCACCCCATTATTTTGCCCTCAAAACTGGTAAATACCAAGGAATTCAGTATGGTTGAGAACTAGAGAGAGAGTAAAGAGTGAGAACAATCCCTGGCAGCAGCAGCAGTAGTTAAGAGGTCTGCATACCTCTTAACTGTACAGATTTCTGTTGAATGTCCAGATTTTTGCCTTATATTTTAGGTATGGTCCTCATAAAATTTTGGTTTTCTGGTAAATCACTGGCAAAGCATTGAGAATTGAAGTCAGAAAATGACAGACATTTGAATTTCAGACTCCATTCCCTTCAGAAAATGCATGCTAATGCAAAACTTGTTATTCTATCAACTGTCTATGTTTGCAAAATCAATATTTAAAAATTTTCCATATTTTTGGGTCTTTGTTCCCGCATTATTTATGGCTTTG
The DNA here is from genome assembly GCF_019279795.1 of Protopterus annectens. Taxonomy (NCBI): domain Eukaryota; kingdom Metazoa; phylum Chordata; order Ceratodontiformes; family Protopteridae; genus Protopterus; species Protopterus annectens. Next base: position 815,677,780 of record NC_056727.1, read on the forward strand.
TCCAGATTTCTTATTCTAAGAGATTGAGAGATAAGCCTCTTGACCTCTTTCCTCAGCATATGGTTTTATATATTTTTGATGTAAAATGCTTCCTCCAATACTATTAACATATACTACAGCAGGTTTGAAAGATTAGGCAGAGGAACTATTTTACATCAAAAATATATACAAAAAAATAATATAGTACTTAAAAAAAATAAGTAAACAACAACTTTACAGAGATCTTATTCTCTAAGTGCAACAATGCCATCCAGGGTGTGTATTAATGTAGAATTAATGCCATTCCAGGAGTGTTGTGGGCCTCCACCTGTGGTGTTGAGCCTCATAACACCCCTGGGTGGGCATTAATTACACATTAACACACACCCTGGAGGGCATTATTCCTTACTTATTTAGTGACATTAATCCTTAGATCATCCCAGTGATTTGTCAAAGAAAAAAAAAACAGTTTTTATGAGGAACAGACCAAAAATATAAGGCAAAAATCTGGACATTCTGCAGAAATATGTACAGCTGATAGCTATGTTTGTACCAGAAGAAGCACCTTGCTTACTTAGTATCCTGGACTTCTTAATCTTCCATGTGTTAAAATGGTTGTTAAAATATATGAAAAATTAGCTTGTACAACAAAACAAAATCTCAGAATTTAAGTGAACTCTCTTCCCATGGTTTTATCAGACAAGACATTTAAGTTACTCAGCCTTAAAAAGGAATTCAATAGAGAGAATGCCATGACGTCAAAGACAGAACTGACCCCTCATATGTAGACATGATGCAAAAATAAACTTGATTTGAAAGGAATGTAGAGAAACACTATGCTATATCTATTAAGTCTGGTGAGATACTTCCACAGATATACTTGTCATAAATAAAACTTTCAATTAACATTTTCATGTGAGAATGATGAGATTTCTAAAGCAGTCATGCAAACTCATGTCTTACCGAACAAAAATCAGAAAGTATTATTTCATTTTTACAAAATAACCGGGCACTTGAAGTGAAAATTCTGAAAATATCTGTCTCACACAAACACACACATCGCACATGCACAAGTGGAAAACTGATGGACAACAGAGCTGATCTCTGAGAAAAGGCTGACACATTCTGCTGAAAGCCTGACTTCTGTGTAGAAGAACCATTGCCTTTTAAGCAACTGTGTCTGCTGCCATCTAGTGGATATCCAGCATAAAAGCAGATTGATAGCAAATAGTTGCTGATTTGAAAAGTCTAAGGTGAATGAAAGATGACCCATGGCTGGTAATGCACAGAAAAGAATGAATATTGCATAATTAATCCAGTAATTTTAACTAAGTGGGTAGCACTTCCCTTGCTTAAGAAAATTGTCACCATATTGATTACTGAAAATGTTAAAGAGATGGATGATTTATTTTGGCAGTTTTTTCTTAGTTGCAGTGTCATCTCCCAAAGGTGGCCTAGCAACAGACCTGAGGAATTACAAAGCCATAAGCCTGACCAGCCTCATCTGTAAGGTCATGGAATGTATCATTATGGACCTCATAAATAAAGACATAGGTTACCTCCAAACCCTAGATCCTACTGAATTTGGCTTTGTGAAGGGCAGAACCTGCCTGTTAAATCTGGTGGATTTCTTTGAAAGTTTGACCAAGGCCACTGATGAGGGCAATACTGTGCACACAGCATATCTTGACTTCACAAAGGCTTTTGACATAATCCCACATTCAGGCATTACCAATAAACTCAGCAAACTGAATGTAAACCCCTTTGTTGTAAGATGGGTTGCCAAGTGGCTCACAAACCAGACACACACTATCAAAGTGGGTGATCAGCCAGCAGACCTGTTACCAGCAGGGTGCCAGAGGGGTCAGTCCTGGGCCCCCTACTGTTTGGTATATACTTCTCAGAAGTTCATGTCAAAACTAAAGGGTTGTGGCTGACCAAGTTTGCAGACGACTGCAAACTAGGTGCAATCATTGTATCCCCAAATTATGTCAGTATACTCCAGGATGGTCTCATACAGACCAATGATTGGTGTATTAGTCACGGTCTCAAACTGAATGCAAAGAAATGCATCATCATTTCCCTTCAGCACAATGTCCCTTCACACCATCAAATCAATAACAATACCCTAAGTACCTCAACTTGAGTCTAGAATTCACACTATCCTACTTGCAGAGGAATGCATATTCTTAGAATAACTCTCTTTTTTCCTTAAGTGTATGCTCACTAGAAATGTAAACTATCTATACTATCTTTGTAAATATTTAATCTGACTATTTCAGTCCTGCATTGCTGGTTAATCTTTTTCTTTTTGTACTAACTTCTTACTATATATTAATTGTGGAGCTTTTCTCCCCGGGCATCCACTGAAAATGAACCTGGTCCGGCTGGATTTTCCCAGTAAACAAATCAAAAATAAAATAAAAGTGGTAAGGGACCTGGGATCACAGGTTGACCACGACCTTAACTTTCGACCACCACATGTCTACCATTGTAAGGAAAGCTTTCCATGTAGCTCACTTGATTAGTAAAGGCATCGCTTTGAGAGCAAAAGAAGATATACCCCCCCCCCCTATACTTGGAACTTATCTGGCCCATAATAGAGTGTAATGCCACATTCGATATGTACCGTACTAAGCACCTACAGCAATTAGAGAGACCTCAGGGCCTCCAGAATGTGCCTTACATGGACCAACTAAAATCCCTGTCACTATACTCTGTATCATATAGGCTTCTTAGGGGAGACTTATGTTTGGCATATAGAGCAACCCAAGACCAAAACCTAATGAACTTACTGCATATCCATAAATCAAATGGGTCTAGGGCCACCCATTCCACAGACTTAAATATGGCCTGCAACTAGGATATGCTGGAGGGATAGATTTATCTCTCAGCGACTGCCACATCTTTGGAACAGGCTACCAGTTCATGTGAAACAGAGCACCTTTATGACAATGTTCAAGAGGAACCTGGACGAGTGGATGTTGCATTGTAAATTCTTATGGGGATAGCACCCATAACCCTCCTGGACATGGGCAGTCATCACTAAATTCAATCTTGGGTACTGAGTAGTACCTCTACGGTATTACATTGGATTGAAATGACTAGGCTCAAAATTACCTCCAGGTCGGTAGCCTAGTAATCTCCTATGATCCTATGATTAAACTGCATGGAGCTATCTGTGCAAGGTTCTGTGGGAAGCAGAAATACTGTCATCTGTAATCACAAGCTTGATAAGTTGTTTAGCTATAAGGTTTTAGCTTTGTACACTGGGAGTGGTGGTGTGATTAGCGACTAATTAAAAACTGTATTTTCAGGTGAAGCTGCTACAGTGGATATAAAAAGTGTACACACCTCTATTAAAATGTCAGGTTTTTGTGATATAAAAAAAATTAGACCACAATAAATCATTTCAAAACTTTCCCCACCTTTAATGTGACCTATAACTTGTACAATTCAATTGAAAAACAAACAAATCTGTTAGGGGAAAAAATATAAAAAAAATAAAAAACATACATACAATAAAAGTTGGTTGCATAAGTGTGCACACCCTTAAACTAATACTTTGTTAAAGCACCTTTTGATTTATTTACAGCATTCAGTCTTCTTGGGAAGGAGTCTATCAGCATGGCACATCTTGACGATATTTGCCCACTCTTCCTTGCAAAAGTGCTCCAAATCTGTCAGATTGCAAGGGCATCTCTTGTGCAGAGCACTCTTCAGGTCACCTCACAGCTTTTCTATTGGATTTAGGTCTGGGCGCTGGCTGGGCCATTCCAAAACTTTAATTTTCTTCTGGTGAAGCTGTTCTTTTGTTGATTTGGATGTATGCTTAGGGTCATTGTCATGTTGAAAGGTGAAATTCCTCTTCATCTTCAGCTTTCTAGCAGACACCTGAAGGTTTTGGGCCAAAAGTGATTGGTATTTGGAACTGTTCATAATTCCCTCCACCTTGACTAAAGCCCCAGTTCCAGCTGAAGAAAAGCAACCCCAAAGCATGATGCTGCCACCATCATGCTTCACCGTGGGGATGGTGTTCTTTTGGTGATGCAAAGTGTTGATTTTGCACCAAACGTACCTTTTGGAATTGTGGCCAAAAAGTTCAACCTTGGACTCATCAGACCATAACACATTTTCCCACATGCTTTTGGGAGACCTGGTGTACTGTTCTGCAAATTTTAGCCAGGCCTGGATGTTTGTCTGTGTAAGAAAAGGCTTCTGTCTTGCAACCCTACCCCATAGTCCAGACATGTGGAGAATACGGGAGATTGTTGTCACATATATATACACAACCAGTACTTGCCAGAAATTCATTCCTGGTACTCCTTCAATGTTGCTGTAGGTCAATTGGCAGCCTCCTTGACCAGTTTTCATCTTGTCTTTTCATCTATTTGGGAGGGATGTCCAGTTCTTTGCAACGTCACTGTTGTCCCGTACTTTCTCCACTTTTTGATGACTGTCTTCACTGTGTTCCATGGTATATCCAGTGCTGTGGAAATTTTTTTGTACCCTTCTCCTGACTGATACCTTTCAACAATGATATCCCTTTGATGCTTTGTAAGTTCTCTGCGAACCATGGCTTTTGCTGTAGCAGGCAACTGAGTAAATGTCAGGAAAATCCTACTAGGACAGCTGAACTTTCTTTGGGGTTAATCATCTCTTTAATTGATGGCAGCTGTGTACCCAAGAAGACTGAATGCTGTAATTAAATCAAAAGGTGCTTCAAAAAAATATTAGTTTAAGGGTGTGCACACACAATAAAGTATTAGTTTAAGGGTGTGCACACTTATGCAACCAGCATATTGTACATTTTTTATTTTTTATATTTTTCCCCTAACAGATTGGTTTGTTTTTCAATTGAATTGTACAGGTTATAGGTCACATTAAAGGCAGGAAAAGTTTTGAAATGATTTATTGTGGTCTCATTTTTTATATCACAAAAAACTGGCATTTTAACAGGAGTATGTACACTGTTTCTATCCACTGTATGTCCTCTGACTTTACAAGTATTGAAAGAAATATGGTGTAAAGTTTAAAATAGTAAAAACTCACTGAGCTGGAAGCAGTTTTGCTTCCTAGGTAATGTTTATTAACATACAAATGTTCCCTTTTCTCTAAGGTGGTGCAACCTTGGAGGTAGTATATTCAGACACTGGACTTTGGAGGCAGAAGCTCCACTTCTTTTTTTGACACTATCCCCCCCATGCTTCATTCTTATGTAGTAACTTGAGTGCCCAATCCAGCTCTGCATTTACCTACCCCTTCTTTCACCCTGGAAATATTTCCAACTGGGTTGGAATGATGTGGTGATTAAGAGCATGCTGGGTTCATGCATGTCACACTTCTGCTTCAAGGGGGTATTTTGCTTATGACCTACCCATATTCTCTCCTGTCATGTATCCAGACAATCTCCAAGTGGGTATGCAGTGGGTGGACTGTGCCGAACTGCTTCACATGTCTGCATAGAGCTGATGTCGGCAAGCTCCCCCACCCCCCATCTAGAAGTACATCATGGCTGGCTCTCTGTCAGACAACTATCATCATTTTGTGTACTCGTGTATGTTACCTCCCTCCCAGGATGGATCCATGCACCTTCCTTGCCAGCACCTCAGACATGAGCCGCTAATAATACCCTGCACACCTTAGCCATAGTAAGGGCTTTATCCCTCTACCGCATGGCACTGGCTTAGAAGCTCCACCTCTGGGATGCAGAGTTCAGCCTTCCTGAAAAACAGTAGTAAAACATATATCCTCATTTCATTCTTCTACAGTAAAATACCCTGTGGGGTGTTACACTGGGTAAAGGGCCATGGTAACTTTAAACAGAGCCCCACATATATTCATAATTCCCCAGCTACATAGCCCTGCCAAATATTTATAAGTACTACTGTTTTCTTTACTTTTCTAAGATCTGGACACTCCCTTTATAGTTTCCAACTCTGCAAAACTAAATAAAAAGAAAAACAGAGATAATATAGCCTGAGCAGCACTATGCAGACCTACATGTGACTGTACAGATTATTTTATAAATCAGACTTTATTTTGCAACAGAGAAAGGATGCAAACTTATGCTGCAACAGAATGTATATTAAGAAATATGTAAATCAGATAAGAAGAGGTCCATCCTCTATAACAGCAGGAATTATTCCACAGGCATTAAGATCACCTAGCAAATAAAGCTTTTTCAGGCTGCCAAGCACCCAACCGCCACTGTTCTGTAATACATTGTGGTGTCAAGTTTCTCCAGATCTTCTTTGTTGTGTTTCAAGCTAGACAAACGAAAGTAGCCTCAGGATGCTAGCTGTACATCTGAAGGGAATTTTGTTTCTTTGTGAATAAAAAAAATGCATATTTTATTATATTGTCATCTACCCTTAGTTTGGATACCTATCTACATTTCACTTTTTAATTGGCAATAACTTCCTGTCTTAACTGTTATGGTGAAACACTCATTGCACAAGTGTACTGTGGAGGAAAATTCCTCCTGCATACAGGCACACTAAGTGTGTTTATTGTTTAGGGGGCTTCTATAACACATACAAGTGTCTTATTTGTCAGGAATTTACAAACCTCACACTCAAAAGACATAATCAGCAACTCCAGTTCTTAGTTATTTTTGACTGAACAATTCTAGTCTCTTACAGACTGTGGTGAAACTTCTTGTTTTCTGTTTCTGGTACCTCCTGAACAACCCTTGGAATTGAGGATTTCCTCCAATCCTAAAACCATGAGAAAATATTTTGTATTTCTACTGCCTGACAAATTTCTTCCTCTTTGCTTAAAAAAAATGGATGAGTATGTTCAAAAAATATTTAGTGCGAGCGTCTGATAATTTCTCTGAAACTATTCAACTGACTGTTTTAATGGCAGTTCATCTAGACAGAGGTACTTCCCCTGCTCCTAAAAAACTGATGATAGCTATGCCAGATGCACCTCCTTCTTGCCGTTGATTATAGCAGGTTGTCAGAGGATATACTAACTGCTCCAGGTAGGCACTGTAGCATCTCTTTTCCTGTTCCATCTATTGTTTGCAGGGATCTCTTGTTTGTCTTTTCTCATCTTCCTAGGTTTTCAGCTATCCATTCACTGGTGCACTTTTTTTCATTTGGTCCTAGTACCGAAAACGCCAGCCTATTTCCCAAAAGTGCTGATCCCAATATCAGGGAGGACATATACAGCAGCGCTGACCTTGATGCTTTGCTGTCAGCACTGGTTACACCTATAATGCCATTATGATCAGCATCCATTCTCTTCATGCTATGTTCTGGTTTCTCAGGTTCCACATCAACTCTAGCTCTTTCAGCACTGATGTTGGTGTTACCCAACCTGGTGTTACAATAAATAGGCCCAGTCTATTAGCAGCAATACAGTCTTCAATGTCAACTTCTGGCATTGACCCACACAACATTTATGAAATGCCTTCTGTGTATGCTGTATTTTCTACCACCCCCCATGTAAGCATCTGTAATGAAAGAGTAACCTGCTCCTGAGACATTCTCCTTTCAGCCTGCTGATCCCCTCTGGAGGCTCACAAATGGATATCATCCATAAAAAGATTATCTCTATTTTTTGTCTGTTCCTCGACTAATTGTTCTTGAAATCTGACCCTCAGATCCATCCTAGGAAATGTGACTAACTTTAGGCACCATATCTTGAGCTCCTCCTTGTACCCATAAGCCCCTAACTACTCATAAGTTACCTCAGATCTCGTTTGCAGCTTCAGCGATAAGATGTGGTCTTCTCATCTTTAAGTTTCTTGTGACATTTGTGCTAGTTTCAATTCTTCATTCATTAATCCCCCTTTTGACGGGTCCACTTTATTTGGTCCTAAGGTGAAAGACACTGTCTCAAGGAGTGGATGAGATGGGAAGATGCTTTCTGGAATGGGAATCCATCTTTCTACTCCTCAAAAGACCTTCTCTCGAAACCAAAGAGTGAGTAGACAATTGCAGTTCAGAAAATCACAAGGTTCTTCCCAAGACTCTTATGGGGAAAGATTCCCTCATGGCAGAGGAAGGAGCTCCTATGGAAGATGGTAGCCTTATGACAGAGGCGGCCTGCAACATCAGGGCTTCAGAGGTTCATTCTTGGTTAAGCTTTTTCAGTGTCGCTGAAGGCTTACCCGACTGTTGCACTCTGGAGGCAATCAGGGGATACCTATCTCTGCACCACAAGCGCGGACAGCCATTACCAAAGATTCCTGGGTGCAGAATATCATATCCAGAGTCTGTTATATACTTTTTCCCCCAAAATGTTACAGAAAAATTCCCAACATTCCATCCAGTCAGAGGAAAGCCACAGCTACAAAAATAATAAAAAAAAGCCGCTAGAAAAAAAAAGTCATCCAGACCAACAAGGGTCCAGAACTTGTTCAAGATACTTTTTGGTGCCAAAAAAGACCAGGGACCTCAGACCAATTTTGGATCTCAGCAATCTAGCTTGTGAAGCATTCAGTGTTCTGGATGGTCATGGTTCAGCCCATCCTGCCTCTTTTAAGGAAGGATGATTAGATGTGCTCTGCAGATCTTCAGGATGATACTGTTATATCAAGATACACAGGTGCTCCAGAAGATACATGCAGTTCCAGCTGCAAGCCTGTCACTATCAGTTCAGAGCCCTGCCCTTTGGTCTCACCACAGTCCCCTGAGTGTTAATCAAGTGCATGGCAGTGGTTGTAGCTCACTTGATATTGTAAGGATTCTGGGTGTTTCTGTATCTAGGTGACTGGCTCGTCTCTGCTTCCACCACTCCTCTACTAATTCAAGCCAGGGACTACTTGCTCCAAATTTGTTCACAGCTAGACATTACCATAAACTATTCCAAGTCTCAGCTTTGTCCAACACAAACTTTGGAGTTCACTGGTGCCCATCTAGACCCAAATACACAAGTGGCAAGCCTTCCTCAATCAAGATTGGAGACATTAAGGAAACAGGCAGTAAACATCCTTACTCTTCATGGACCTCCAGTGAAATTAATTCTGCAACTGCTAGGTTCAGTGGCAGCCTCCATAGTTCTAGTTCCTTTGACATGTTTCCACATGAGAATACTACAGTGGACACTAATGGTACAGTAGTCAGTAAGACATCGGCTAATGTTGACCTCCATTTGCATCACAACTGCAAGCAGATGACACACAGCATACTTCCTTCGCCCAAGCCACAGTGACTATGAATGCCTCCCAACTGGAGCAGGGTGGGCATTACCTGAGAAGGACAGTCCAAGGCATGTGGACTCAAATGGAGGCCAACTTTCACATCAATGTCCTAGAAATGAGAGCAGTCCTATATACTTTGCAGGTGTTTCAATATGTTTTCCCTCTTGGGAAGGTTACAATGTAGATGGCCATGTCAGTAGACTGGTACATCAACAAACAAGGGGGAACCGGATCTTGCCCACTTTTCAGGGATGCATTGAAAATGTGGCAGTGAATGATCTCTTCTGACCAATTTCCGTTGGCAACTCATATTCCAGGGAAAACCAGTGTGATAGTACACAAACTAAGGAGGTTCGTTTTAATCATGCATGACTGTTCTCTCAGCCAATAAGTGGAGGACATGATCTTTTGCCAGGGATAAACTGTGCTGTGACCTTTTTGCCTCTTCCCACTATACGAAGTGCAGCAGGAACTTTGCCCTGATCCCTCTAATGTGAGAGTCACCGAGAGATGCTGTAGTTCACGAATGGCCTCTGGTCTACATACATCTTTCCTCCTGCTCCTTTAATCTACAAGTTTGTTCAGAAAGCTTACCAATGGAAGAGCAAGGTGATTCTCGTTGCTGCATTCTAGACTTGCCAAGTATGGTTTCCCTTCTTTTGGCCTCATCTTCTTCACTCCCCATGGGTGTTGGATCCTCTTCAGGACTTTCTGTCTCATTCATCTGGGCTTAGTTTCAGGCTTTCCTCCCCTGTTTGTTTCATCCTTATGTCATCCCCAAAAACCTTCCACTAGGAAACTTTATAAAAGTAAATGGAAAAGATTCTCTATTTGGGCCCTTCAGAGGCAGTTAGACCCCTTTCCCATGCCTATTCCAGCTATTCTCTATTTTATAGCTTTCATCTTCCATAAAGAAGTTACATTATTTGACTCTTAAGATGCAATTGGCTGCCATCTCAGATTTTCAAACTAGTGTAGGTAGTTCTTCCTTAAAGTTATGTAAAGCCTTCTCTAAGGGTATCTTACTATTTTACCTCCAATAAAAGATCCTGTACCTCCATGAGACCTTATGCTGGTTCTTCAGGTCCTCACTCAGCCCCCCTTCAAACTATCAGCAAAAAATGATTTTAAAATTTTTGTTCGTGAAAACACTTTTTCTATTTGCCATTATCTCAGCGAAACAGGTATCCGAACTCTAAAAACTTTCTTCTCAACCACCCTACCTGACTTTTCACAAGGACAGGGTTTCACTTTGGACTAAATTTCCTTTCTCCCTAATGTAGTGTCAGATGCTATCCTCAATCAGTCAATCAACTTACTAGTGTTCTTTCCAAAATTCTGTTAACAAGAGAGAATATATATATATATATATATATATATATATATATATATATATATATATATATATATATATATATATATATATATGTGTGTGTTTAATTTATTAAACAATCATACACAGCTCAGATTTTACATTCACAGAACTAGTCAGCACAACTGTTTGTATCCTTTTCTAAAGCTAAATTTGCCACAGCAGTGTCAAAAGTGACTTTAGCCAGAGGACTCACCAATTGCATCACCTTTATTTACAAAAACAAAGGCCTGTCATTAACAAAATGACTTAAAGCACACTCCACCAGGTCTATCACCACATATTCTGCCTTCTGGTCTAAAGCATGACATTTGTGCAGCTACTACATGGTCCAGTGTTCATACCTTTATAGCTCATTACAAGCTGGACAACTATCTAGGAATACATTACCAGCTGGACATATTATTTATGAATAGAGCAGCCTTTAGGTCTGCAGTACTCCATAATATCCTTCCTTGAGTACCACCTAAGATGACTGTAGCTGGGGACTCTGTCCCATCAGTTGAGAAACAGATGAAAAAGACATCAGCTACTATAGTTATGTACTCAAACTCTGTATCTGTGCTGTCTGTTTTCTTCCCACCCACCCCCCCCCCTATTTTGTCTGGGCCCTGGTATGATCTGAGGGGTACTCCTGGCTAACTTCTGCTGTGTGGCCTCCAGAGTTTCCTTCTCTGATTTCTTCCTGATTCTTACCTTTCTACTCCTTGTGTTATTTACTCAAAAGATACTAAGGGCTGCTTTTTCTATTTTTGACATTGTGATTGGTAAGTAGAGGGTAAACTCAATCTGAAGTAACTTACCACTAGTTAGGGGGTTATGGGTAGGGGAGGAGCTCGAGCTATGGAGCCTAAAGTCTGTTGAGTAGCAGAGGATGGAGCCAAGAGTCAGATCCGAGACCCATCAGTTGAGGAAGGATGAAAATAGACAAAGTAGATACAGAGTTATGGTGAGTATATAACTATAATATTTATACTCCCCACTGAAGTCCTTTATAGAAGATGTCATTGAGGGGCAGGATGCTTCTTCCTCAACATTCCCTGATGTCTCCATGTTTGGGAAGTATTTGAATGTAATGCATCCGTGGGGTATAGATCATTAACCACATCTTGTCCCCACAAAGGAGGCGAGTGAAGGCCTTCAGGAGTATTCTACAATCCACCTAGGTGGTAACTTCTTTAGTGGACACCATGTTAACAAAGCTGCATGAAGTGACCCTGACATGGTGGCCCTCATTTCCCAAAAAAGGCCAACCACATCACCTAACTTTCCAGAGAGTTGGCCTTTTGGTCTGAAACCCCCAAGACTAACACTGTTATCTCAGCAGTGACCTTTATGAAGGCAGCCACTTTCCAGACCCTGGTTGTCCATCCCAAGATAAAGAACCACTGGTGATGGACTACTTACAGTAATTACATTGTGTATATGCCCACTTTTTACTGTGGAAGAGCTGAAATACATCACGCATGTAGGGGGTTCTAAGCTGTCACTGATGAAATGCACCATACTATCAAGGCACTGATGAATGGGCTTATCAGAAATAAGCTCTGCTCCCTATCTTTGTCTGAAATATGATGAACCTCTTAATGTAGAACCATTATAACAGGATTGATGGGATCACCAGTCTTGACAAATCTGACATTACTATGTGCTGACACATGGCTTCACTTAATAGACTGTGAGAAAGTCAGCAATGCAATATTTATGGACCCTCCCTTCTCAGGGCCATGTATTTATGGTCCACAAGTAAAGCAGAGCACTTTAAACATGCAGGAGGAGATCAAAATCTTAATACCTATGGGTATCAAATTTCAGTCACTTCAAACACCTTTTTCTAAAATATAGAGGAGCCAGCACCTAACGTGGCTTAACAGCAGCGTACAACCAAACCCCAACAGCAAATAGCTGGGAGGAAAACTAGTTCTCAGGGCAGTTTCTAGTAAGATCATGGGCCCAGAAGCAAAGTCTAGCAGGACACTGTCTAACCATAGGTGGAAAGCAGTAACCTTGAGAACTAGCTGGACTCTTCCACTGTGGAGGCAATCAGCGTCCATCTGTCCATCTACCCCAGTGCCTTGAAGACGTCACAATGTATAGATGGAAAAGGACAGTAAAATCCAGGGGATGTAAGATTCCATTCAAAGTCAATCAGTCCTTCTATCCTTACCTTTTGTCCAATGTCTAACACAAAAGAAAATCTCTGCAATGAAGGAACTGTCTAGTGTTCTGGTCCCACCAAACCAGAAGTTAGGATTCTTTTCCAGGTACTTTTTGGTGCCTAAAATGACAAAGGACTACAGATCAGTATTAGACTCAGATGACTTAAACATCTTTATTACCAAAGAAAGCTTTCACATGGTCACAATGTAGTCAGTCTTTCATGCCTATCAGATTGAGACTGGATGCTGTCTCTGGACGGCCAATACACTTAACGTATACATCAAGATCACCAAGGAGACAAAGAAGAACGTGTATTTCTATACAGGAACCAGTCATTACCAGTTTTGTGCATTCCCATTATTCACTCCTCATCTCCCAGTGTGTTTATCAAATGCATGTCTACAGTAGCATCATAACAGAGGCTGAAGGCAGCCTTGACAGCCGTCCCATCAGCTTGACAAGCCTGATCTGCAAAGCTATGGAGAGGATCACAATGGAACTCATAAATAAAGACATAGGGGACTTGCAGACTTTGGATCCAACCCAGTTTGGCTTTGTCAAAGGCAGATCATGCCTTTTAAACTTGGTTGACTTTTTCGAAACAGTCACCAAGGCCATTGATGAGGGAAAGGCAGTCCACACAGCCTACCTCGACCTGGCAAAGGCTTTCGACACAATACCCCACTCAGGTATCATTGAAAAACTCATCAACTTAAATGTAAACCCATAGGTCACAAGATGGGTTGCAAACTGGTTAAGTGACAGAACCCACTGGGTCAGAGTTTCTGGCGCCATGTCAGACTCAAAACCTGTCACAAGTGGTGTCCCTCAGGGCTCAGTCCTGGGCCAACTCTTGTTCGGCATCTACTTTTCAGAAGTACAAGCAAACATAGGAGGGTTATGGCTGACAAAGTTTGCAGACGACTGCAAACTGGGCGCCATAGTCAAGAGCACATCTGACACAGATATCCTTCAGAAGGGTCTCATAGAAATGGATAACTGGTGCCAGAGCCATGGCCTAAAGTTAAACGCCAAAAAATGCATAGTCATACCCTTCGGGAAAAACAAGGTTACCCCTAGCTACCATATAGGTGGCAACCCACTAAGCACAGAAGGGATCTGGGGACCCAGGTTGACAGTAACCTTTTGTTTGACACTCACGTTGCCAAAGTAGTTAGGAAGACCTTCTACATTGCCCACCTGATCATGAAGGGATTCACATCTAGATCAAGGGAGATCATCGTCCCCCTGTACTCATCACTCATCAGACCAATGATTGAGTACAATGCCCCATTCGGAATGTATCTGACCCGACACCTGCAGCAACTGGAAAGGCCCCAAAAGTTCCTCACCAAAAGGATAAAGGGTCTCAAAAATATGTCTTATGCTGCCCCACTGAAGGAACTCCAGCTCTATTCAGTCGCTTACCGTCTGCTCAGAGGTGACCTGTGCCTGACATACTTGATTGTGATTGAAAATCACTTCCTATATAGTGTATGGCCTATGTTGTATAATTATCTGAAGAAGTTGGGCTATGTGGCCTGCCGAAAAGCACTTTATGTGATTTTTTGTTTTTTGTAATAAACAATACGTTAACTCATCGTGCTTGCAGGATTTATTTGGGCAGTTGGATACACTGTGGTGCTTCTTCTTTTGGTAGTACGGATCGAGTAACTGAAGCACACATAGTAGTGACAGTACATAATGATGCAAGGTCCTGCTACCCTTGCAGCTTTGTCTATGGCATTATATGTTCCATAAACAATCAAACTGCCTACTGAAACAGCCACAGCCAATTGTGCATTTATCATTTAGAAACATTCAGGAAATCCATTTGCAGCAGACATATTTTAACACATTTCTCTAAAAATACTACAAGTACATAAGGTATTTTGCGCCCTCAGAGGAGTATGAAGACATGGAATTCCACAATTAGTCCACTGTCTTAGACTCCTAATAAAGGAGAATGGTTTTATGGAACTAGATGAGTAGTATTCCTCATCAAGGTAGCTGTAGAGATAGTAATAGCTGGTTTCGGAACTTCCTTCTAAGGGGAATAGCCCATATGAGAAGGAAAATTTGATCAGCCCTTCTTGGAACCAGGACCAGTGTCCACGTTTCCAAGAAAGGATTGTGCTATCATGCAGGATATCAACCAATAGTAGCACTATACAAGACAACTGCTCTACTGTCCCTCATATCTTATGAATTAGGAAAAGAAACCACCTCTGAGAGTCAGTTTACTCTCTCCTCTATTAAATGAAGGATTTCCTCAGAATGGAGTACCCTTAACGAGACAAAGCAGCATGAACCTCTTTATCCATACCCTCTGTAATAGGGTCTAATTTGGGTTCGAAACCTCCTTTTACCCTCTGTAATAGGATCTAATTTGGGTTCTAAACATATCTGAAGCAAGCATTTCTTGTGGACACTGGTCATTAGGAATTACGGATTCAAGGATGCACTTGATGAAGCAGGTGGGGGAGGAAGAAGAAGAACCTGTATGTGCCATGAGACAGGTATTCTACTAGAAAAAGCAGCAATCTCAACTGGACCAGTGCCTGAATATCAGGCTTCAGTAGCAATGTCAATGTGAAGGAGTAAAGCAGTGAAAGACTGACTGCTGTTTGGATAACAGTGGGTAAATAAACATTAGAAAAACTGCCCAGCTCAATGGCATAAAGAAATAAAGCCCCAACAATGACCTAGGGGAACCAAAATCAGTTAGTGGCTGGGATACTGAAGGAACCAGGTATGGGAAATTAAAAGTGAGTGGTGAATCTACCTCAAGGGGGGGGGGGTTAGAGGTGGGGAATGAAGGTGGTCTGAGAATGGTACATGGCATACAGCACTGCGTTGGGACAGGCACTTGGTTCTGATAAGTCTTGTTAAGTTGGCAGAAGTCATGGAAATTGTGCGAAAATGTGCATGTCCACAAGGCAAGGCTCATAGGTTCATAGGCTATAGGTGTGTACTAGGGTAATGGCCCTGGAGCCTTTACAAGCCTAGCGCATAGGATTACCCTGGCATCGTGCCACCCAAACTTAGTTCCCAGTGCCTCTGTCGAGTAGAGCCACTGGAGTGAATCCCAGGGTGAATTTTCCATTTCATATCCACTCATCAAGATTTCTCTTGCAGAGGGCCAGTGAGGTGCTCTGCTTGACATGTATGGGAAGTCTATTCCATAGCATGGGCACTCTCTGGGTTATGAACTTGTCCCTCCAGCATGTTCTGTTGATTGTGGTAATGAGGTTGCAGTCTCTAGAGTGTGTGGTATGGAAGGATTGGGATTTCTTTAGATGTAACATTTCTAACAGAGCTGGGACAGACATGGCTTTGTAAGTCAAGCAGAGATTGCCTCTAAGTAGGTGATATGAGACAGAGAATAGTTGGAGCTTTTTGAATCTGTCCATATAGGACAAGTAATTAAGACCTTGGATCCTCTTTGTGAGGTACTTTTGTGGCCTCTCCAGTTGTTGCAGGTGTCTAGTGAGGTACATGCCAAATGGGGCATTGTACTCAATGACTGTCCTAATGAGAGAAGAGTAGAGGGAGACAATGACCTCTTTCTTCCTGGATGCATAACCATTAGTAATGAGATTTGCCACATAGAAAGACTTTCTGACCACAGTGGCAATGTGGTGGCCAAAACTTGCTGTCAACCTGTGTTCCCAGGTCTCTTATAATGCCTTCTGTATTTAGTGGACTACCATTGATGTGGTAATTCAAGGGAACCGGGTTTTTCCCAAGGGGGATGATGATACATTTTTTGGCATTGACCTTAAGGCCATGGTTCTGACACCAGTTGTTGGTCTCAGCATGGCTTTTCTGTAGGATGTCAACATCACTTGCGGAGTTAATAATAGCTCCCAACTTGCAATCGTCTGTGAACTTTGTCAGCCAGAGTCCCTTCGTATTGGCCTGGACTTCAGAGAAGCAGATACCAAACAGAAGAGGACCCAGGACCGAACCCTGTGGGACTCCACTCGTGACTGGTTGGCAGTCTAACTTGAAGTCAGCTACTTTCACACTGTGGGTTCTGTGAGTCAGTTTGCAACCCATCTAGTGATATAGGGGTTAATATCTAGCTTAGTGAGTTTTTCTATGACTCTTGAGTGGGAAATGGTATCAAAGGTCTTGGCCAGATTGAGGTAGGCTGTATGAACCACCTTGCCTTCATCCACAGCTCTGGTGATGGACTCAAAGAAGTCGACCAAGTTGAGCATGCATGATCTACCCCTTCACAAAACCAAACTGTGTAGGATCCAGAGTTTGGAGAGTCCATATATCCTTGTTTATTAGGTCCATGATGATGCGTTCCATAGCTTTGCATATCAGATGAAATTAGCATATAGAAATATGCATGTTTGTTGCCAAAATGGAGAGATTAGGACCTAAAATTAGAAACCCTGGACTTACATGATGGCTGCACACTGAGTAACAGCTTAAATTCAGCTTTCCCAGTGTGAAAACAGAAACTCAGAAAAGACGGCCAATGAAATTATCTTCTTGGGTAAATTTCAGTTGCTGACTAGTAAGTGCACTGCCTGGACACCAGAAAACAAGAAATTTAGAAAACCTGAAAGAAAATCAACCACAAAAGGTGAAGAGAAAATACTAGCTGAGAAGAATCCTGCAGCTGTTCAGCAAGGGGGCAGTTTAAGCTCCAACCTGACGTCCAGTAATATAAAGGAAAAATAATTTGGGTCTATATTAGAACATCAAAGTTTCAAAACTTCGAATGTTCTAATATCGAACCCTATTCAGCGAAAGCTGAAAATATCGAAGCAACAGAAAACTGAATGTTTTCCTACGGAAAGAATTCAGTTGCCCGTTTCTGTTGCTTCGGTATTTTCAGCACTGTGGTGGAAAGTTACGGGTCGGGTTCAGGTAAGTGTGCGATTGAGTGTGGGTTAGGTTTGTTAGGATTAGGGTGTGGGTTGGGTATGTGTGCAATTGTGTGGATGTGAGGGTTAGGGCGGGGTAGGTGAGTTAGGGTTAGGGTGCGGGTGAGGTGAGTCTGTGATAGTGACAGACCTTAGGGTTAGGGTTTGGGTTAAGGTAAGTGGATAGTTAGTGGGGTGTGTATAGTTTAGTATAGGGTTAGGTGTGAGATTTTAAGCGTATGTGTGTGGATTGCTGTTTGTTTGGTGTGCTTGTGTTGTGTGTATGTGTTTTGGAACAGCAAATTTTTCCCCTAGGAAAAAATTTGCTGTTCTATATGTTCGATGTTTTCAGCTTTCGCTGAATAGGGTTCGATATTAGAACATTCGAAGTTTTGAAACTTCGATGTTCACATACATACCCAAACAATTCAATGTGCTCAGAGCTGATTAAAATAAAGTAAACACTGAATGAGTATATTAGCTCAAATAACAAAAGGCTGGAAAATGGAAGAAGCTTTAAACAGATATTCAGACAAACTGATAAAATTGCAAAAATCAGAAGTCAAAATGAAGAAAAGACAGGCTAAGTATGAGACTGCTCAAGAAGAGACATTTCAAAAATGATAAAATTAGAGGAAAGAGCACATAGGGAAAATTTTAGATTTTCTGCTGTACCAGAGAAATTGGAGGGACAGACTGTATTAATTGAAAGGGCATATTATGCGAATTTTCCAAACCTGGCCATGAGAATGCAGCCAAGACCTCTAATAGCAAAGATGCACTACTACCAGCAGAAAGAGTTGATTCTGACAAAACTGTGGCAGAAGGAGAAAATACTAAAAGCTGAAGAGAGTAAAGTGTTTGTGAAAAATGATTTCTCACTGTACACCAGGCAGAAGAGGAGTACATTTATTCCAGCACACGGGGAATGTCGAGAAGCAGGTATGAGATTCAAGCTGTTGTTATCCATCTATCTTCAGAATATTTTTTTTTTTCCTGGAGGGTCAAAGTCATTTTTTGATACAGAACATGCTGGGGAAAAATGCAAATGTTTGTCCACAAAAAGTGAACTATGAAACAGAAGGGGACTCTGCTTCTTATTCTTCTGATAATAAAGATCATAGAGAGACTATGCTAGTGAAAGCTTTTCCAGTGTACAAAGTAAAATGCTTCAGAGACATAGAAAACACAAGTTAACTAGGAAGAACCAGTAGAATGTTGGAAATGAACCAGAGACTGGAACAGGGAGATAAATAAATGTTCTCAGTGCAATATGTGAAACTTGTAGCTGAAGGCAACTATGTATGTGGTTTTCATACTTATATGGAAACAAGCCTATAAGAGGGCAATAAAAACACAGTACATTTTTTCTTTCAATGGCTAAGCGATAGTGTTTTCTGAAAGCATTCAAGTTGTTTACATCTGGAAGAGGAATAAAGATAAAACAAAAACAGACAGCACTTAGTGTAAGTAGAAGCACAGGCTGTACCATTTGTCTTAACATGCATAACCTCCATTATAGGTCAGTTAAAGCCTATGAGTGTAGCTGTCAGTCTGGGACAATTGTTCCTACTAGGAGGGTTAAACTTCATCATTTGAAGATGTAAATAGTTTTGAGTGTTTGTATTAAGTTGATAGGTTCTGGTGTGTGTTTTATTTTTTGTTGTTTGAGGGTTTTCATTAAAACAAAAATTCTTATGAGATATGACATAGGTTCAAATGAATATGACAAGAAACAATTGTGTAAAAGATCAATCTGCCAAATAATGTATGCAAGTATCACAAGCTGAAGCTGGGCATTTCAAAACAAGCTATTAAACATTAAAGGTGTGAATAATTAATCAAAGTGGCAGCATTTTCCATATTGTCCTTGAAAGTTAATGGTCTCACAAGTAGATACAAAAAAGAAAGAGTGCTGAACTATATAATGAAATGCAGAGGAACCATGCAGGGGTCCTCTTTCCCCTTTATTTGTATTATATTTTGAACCACTGGCAAAAAAAAATAAGGGATTCATAAATTTAAGGATATAATTGGTATGGTAGTCAAGACAAACTGGCTTTATTTGTAGATGATATTATTTTATACCTGATAAAAACCAGAAAATGACATTTCAGTGTTGTGGAACATTTTGAGACAGTTTCAAGTCTTTTGGGATACAAAATGAATGAAGCTAAAACAAATGCAATAGCTGTAAACTATGTACCTATGCACACATTGGTCCAGCAATATCCATATTTATGGGGACATGATCAAATGAAGTACTTAGAAGTATGGATTAAAAAGGATTCTGCTGTGGCAGCTAAGGATATGTGGGAAGAGACTAAACAAAAGATAATACAATAACTGAGAAACTGGAAGTTCTGTTCAATAGATATGGATAGCAAGATACAAGCAGTTAAAATGTTTTTAGTCCATTTAGTTTTATACAAGGGTCATTCATGTTTAATCAACCAGAGAAGAAGTTATGGATAGTAATTAATAAAGAGGTGAAGAATTTTATCTAGGAGGGACATATGGCAAGTGTTAAGTGCGATAAGCTGATTCTTCCAATAGAACAAGGTGGTTTGAGATTACTTGGTTTGAAGGAGTATTTCAGAGCTACACAGTTAAGGCTCCTGTACATAGCACAAGCAGAAAGCTATAATTCAAAGTGGAAAGGGGTGATGGCAAAACAGGAAGAAGCTCAAGAAACAATGAGAAACTGTGATTTTTGATGCAGATCCTTATGGAGAATAACAATAACCCTACAGAGTATTATATTTTTAGAGCAACAGAAAGAACTTTAAAACCTAAGCCAGCATGGGAGTGGAGAAAGGAGATTCTGCTGATAGGGATGACTGCAATTAGGGATACAGACAATAGGCAACAGGAGACTGGAATTTTCTGGAGAAAATTCACAAAGGAACCAAGGTATTGGGAGCAAATAATTAGAGACAGAAAGGTAATAAAATGTGAAGAGGCCAAAATATATTTGGACTGCAGGCTAGAGATAGTCTTTCCCATCAAGTATTGATATCAGAGTATAGGCTAAGAGAAAGAAATAGGGGAGGGTCCTAAACAAAAGATCAGCACTGGTAGAGTTTTTAGTAGAATCAAGAACAGAACCTGCTGTTAAAAACTGGATGATTAGAGCATATAAATATTGCATGATAACAAAAAGACTCAGAGGATGGTATAAAGCATTGGGAAGAGAGATTAGGTAAGCCATTCACAAAGAAACAATGGTGAATATATGTATGTCTTTCAAGTATGCAACAAAGTCTAGAAGATTTAGGATCTTTCTTGGAAGTGTTTACATAGGTATTTTTATACTTCAAGCAGAGTACAAAGAATTTTTCCTCAATTAAATAGCAAATGTCGGAGGTGTGATGGGGAAGAAAGAGGTCATTGGGAACATATTTTCTGGGAGTGTAACTAGTTGTCAGACTTTTAAAAAATTCTCTACAGATTACTCTATCAAAAATACTGGGTGAACAAATCGGTATAACTAAGGAAATGATTTTTTGAGCAATGATATAGAATCGGAATAGCCTAAGTATAGTAAGGTCTTGCTGGGTCTAATTATGGTGGCTGCCAAAAAGCAATTACTAGAAAATGGAAATCAAAGTCTAAACCAACTGTATTACAAGTAGTGAATATAGTAATAGAGATAAAACAACTGGAAATGAGATGTTTAGAAAAGGGTAGGACCAAATTACATAAAAAAATGAGAATTGTAGAAATGATACATGTGGAATAACATTTTAGAGAATGAATGAGTTTTAAAAGAAGGCAGGATTTGAATGAGCTATGTAATATACGACTGAAAATGACTGGATAGATTATAAGTGATGTATAATGTTTGCAACTAAAAATATGTCAGTATGGTAAAATATGTCAATATGGTTTGCTTTCTTCATTTTTATAAATGTATGCTTGCTTATGTCATTAGTGATAATTTAATAATGATGTTTCTTTCTTAAAAAAATGGTTCTCAAGGAAATACTGGTGAGTAGATAGGAAAAAGGAGTTCTACCTGAAAGAAAATGAAAAACGCTAGAATGTAAGGGAAGACAGGTAAGGAAATTCAGTAGGTAATCGAGAATGATGAGTAAAAACTCACAATTTTCAAAAGAAACACCCTATAGCACAAGAGAGAGCAATCCGCATACAAAGCAGGGTCTACTTCACTTCACTGAAATGCCATTTCACTGAAATTCATTTCAGAGACCAAATCACCTGAAGTTCACAACACTGAAAACTACATTTCACTGAATCTCATTTCACTGACAGCTTACAATGCTACATTTCACAAGACTAAATGGGAAACCAAAGACAAACAGACTCACAAAGGTAAAGTCTACCTCTGTCCACAACTTAAAAACTACTTATTTATCCTCTTAACAGAAACCAGACAATATAAAACCAAACTTAGTGGAGGGCTACACCAGCCACACACCCCCAATGTGGGGGGCTGTGCCCCCCACCCACCTAACTAAGCATACTAACTCCAGATCACACTACAGTGGGGATGAAGGCCTATACCCTTTACTTGCCTCACAGTACTCTACACACTGCCACATCAAGTCTATAGCTTAGAATTCAATGAAATGAGATTCAGTGAAATGAATTTTTAGTAATTTGAACTTTAGGTGATTTGGTCTCAGTGAAATGAATGTCAGTGAAATGGGATTTCAGTGAAGTGAAGTAGACCCACAAAGCAATATGGCAGGAAATGAGAACTGAGGTATGTAAGGTTAGTGGAGCATTATAGAAAAGGGAGGAGCTCAAGAGTTGGATCCAAGACCCCATCAGCTGAGGAATGAATGAAATGAAAATGACATCATCAGATAGTATTTTAGGTGCTCTTGTGTGTGATACAGTTATTAAACAGATGCCTTTTTTCTTCTTCTTCCTCTTCTCTTTCATTATTTCTTCATTTTGGTATTCAAACCTGTAAGCATTCCAGTATAAAAAGAGAAGAAAAGCTTCACAAAAGCATGCTTAAGTTAAAAGGCTGTAATCTTGGGTTCTTGAGGTGGGGGATGAGGTGCAAAAGTAAATGGATCATAATATATGTAGCACTGTTCTCTCTTACTTTTGCAAAGGTGAAAGTCTGGAAAAGATCCTTGGCTTAATCTAATATCACATTTTAAGTGGAAACAGGTAAATATGAGAACACCAAATATAATGAAACGTTTTACTTTAGCAATACTTTTTTCTGCTTGTCTTTTGGGCTGCAACAGAGAGCTACATTTTCTTTTTTCTCTTATGTTTCCAAGGAGGCATGTTGATAATAGGGAAATGAAAGACAGAACACTGGTTTCTTTAGTTTTCCAGAACTACCCCCTGCTTCATCATCATCCCTTTCCACTTTGAATTGTAGCTTTCTGTTTGTGTTTTGTATAAGAGCCTTAACTGTGTAGCTCTAGAATATCCCTTCAAATCAGATAATTCTAAATATCCTTTTTCTATTGGGTGGATCAACTTATCCCACTTGACTTTTGCCTTTTTTTCCTCCCAAATAAAATTGTTCAACTCTTTGTTAATTACTATCCACAGCTTCTCCTCTGGTTGATAAAAATATGCTTGACCTGTGTATAAAACTAAAGGGACTAAAACATTTCTACTGCTTGTATCTTGTTATCCATATCCGTAGGCAAGAGTTTCCAGTTTCTTAGTTTTTGTATTCTCTTTTGTTTAGTCTCTTAACATGTATCCTTAGCTGACATAACTGAATCCTTTTTAATCCATACTCCTAAATACTTCATTTTATCACATCCCCATAAATATGTGTGTTGCTGAACCAGTCCATGGGTTGGTACATAGTTGGAAGCTATGGCCTTTTTTATCATCATTAATTTTATATCTTGAAAACCACTGGAACTCTCTCAGAATATTCCACACCACTGAGATATCCTTTTCTTGTTCCATCAAGTACAAAATAATATCATTTTCAAATAATGTAATCTTTTCTTGAACACCATACCAATTATACCCTTGAATTTCTGAGACCCTTATTTTTTTTGCCAGTGGTTCTAAATATAATGCAAATAAAGGGGAAACAGAACACTCCTGCCTGGTTCTTTTGTTCAAACAGAACCAGAGAGAACCATCTCCCTTTAATTTTCATCTCTGATCACTCATATATCCTCCTAATAAACCTTATTATTGTGTCAGGGAATCCAAATGCTTCCACCAACAGTGGCATTTCCTTATATATTGCTTCCCTCTGGATCATCATTGTTCAATTAATGTTGTCAAATGTTTACCTCCCCTCCACAAAAACCACATTGATCCATACTTTTGGAATCACCTTTGCCATTATAGACATAAACACTTTATAATCATGCTTTAGAATAGTAATGGGCCTATATGAAGCTGGATCTGATGGGTCATTACCATCTTTAGGTATTACAGCCACCACAGCTTTCTTCCAAGATGGTGGTGCTTCTCCTCCTTTCACAATACTGTTACACAAAATCTTCCAGATCTTTATCACTTTCTTCCCTCCTAGCTTCCAAACTTCCACAGGAATGCCATCTGTTCCTGGAGACTTTCCTATAGATTGGTTATACAGCACTACTTTTATGTAATTTCCTTTGCTAACTGTTAATAATTGTGCTTTATCTACCTCTAACATTGGAATATTTATTTCTTCCATAAAAAACTGATTTGTACTTTTTCCTTGATTTCCACATTTCTCTGCTATATACAGAGTTTCAATAAATTTCTGAAATATTTATAATTCCTCTACAGAATCTTATTTTCTTGTTACAGGCTTGGCAACAAACCTTTCTACTTTTTGTTGTCTTTGCCATTGTGCTAAAAGATTTTGTACTCTGGAGCTATTATAAAAAAAACAGTTGCTTAACAGCACTCTTTCTAAACATGTGCATATTATCCAGGTAGTCCCTTATTTCCTCTTTAGCAATCTGCAGTTGCACCTTTTCTTGTTCTGAGAGATCCCCCCATTCTACAATACTTTAACCTTTGTCATTCCTTCTAAATAATTCTTACTTCTTAACCGTAACTCTTTGTCTTTTATTCCACCCTTTATTTAAATTCCACTTTCATTATGCCCATTCCTTAGCTGTATTTTCTGAAGAAATGCATATTTTGCTTAATAACTCCTGAATAATTTCTACTACCCATTCATTAAGTTCATCTCTGTTTAACAGATAGGAGGGGAAGGGCCAGTGTCTCATTTTTATTTTAGTTATCGGAAAGTGATCTGAAATAGTTATTGGATGCATATCAAAACTTTCAATTAAATGCACATGTTCATGTGAAATATAAGTTCTGGCTAATGTATCCCAGTTTTTGTATCTTGGGGAATAGTATGTAAATTCACTCAGAACTCTTACTTCTGAATTTTTCATAGATTTCTTCAAAAATATACCCTATTTTATTATATTTTCCCTTTTGGGCATCCCAGATACATCCTCACTGCTGAAAATCAAATTCTAATCCTTACCCATGAATAATATGAATGGCTGACTAAGTTTGAGGATGACTGCAAACTGGGTGCTATAATAGAGTCTCTGGCCAACATGGAGATCCTCCAGAAGGGCCTAAATGAGACTGATGCATGGTGTCAAAGCCATGGTCTCAAGCCAAATGCAAAAAAAGGCGTAGTAATCCCCTTTGGAAAAAACAGAGTACCCGCAAACTACAATATAGGAGGTAATCCCCTGAAATCTGAAGAAGAAATACTTTCCTTTGATAATCATGTTGCCACAGTGGTTAGAAAATCCTATGTGACTCATCTGATCACGAAAGGGTTCGCATAAAGATCTAAGGATGTAATGGTGCCCCTCTACTCTTCCCTCATCAGACCCATTATTCAGTACAATGCACCAATTGGAATGTACCTGGCTAGACATCTCCAGCAGCTGGAGAGACCACAGAGGTACCTAACCAAGAGGATTACTGGCCTCAAACAGTTGCCCTATGCAGCATAATTGAAAAAGCTAAGACTGTTCTCTGTTACATACCGCTTTCTCAGAGGTGATCTCTGTCTAACGTACAGTGCCATGTCCAACCCAGAATTGTTGAACATGCTCCATCTTAGCAAAACCAAATCTACTCAAGCTACACGCTCTAGGGATATAAACCTCAACACAACAATGAATAGAACATGCTGGAGGGATAGATTCCCTTTGCAGAGACTTCCCTTACTATGGAACAGGGTTCCAATCTACATAAGACAGAGCCCCTCACTATTACTCTTCAAGAGGAACCTTGATGAGTGGATGGGTAACAGAGGGATCACACCAACAGCACTACTAGATAGGGGCCAAGAGTACTAGCTGCTAGTACAAGGGTCTAGGGAACGACTAAAGGGGCGGTAAATACCGCACAATATGGCTGGGCTAATATATGCCTTCGGGCAGATAGCCCAGTACCAACCTATAAGCCCTGTTGAAAGCTGATTATTTTTCATAGAATTTTCTTAAGTTTAATTATAGCAGTTTTAGGTGGAATATTTATACATGCCAGTGAAATCCTCCTCCCTTGCCAGTAGCCCCTTAGTATTACAAATCTACCATTATCTGTTTATCCTCTTCTATCACCATTGGAACTAATTACAATTAAAATAAGTACTCCTCTTTTCCTTTACCTTTACCTCAGATAGCCCACTGAATAACCATCTTGAAAACCTTTTTTTATCAATATCACATCCTCAGTTCTTTTCAAACATGTCTCCTGTAGCATAACTATTTGCACTCCACACTTTTTAATATAGTTCACTACTCTTTCTTTTTTGTATATATCTGTGAGACCACTTACATTTAATGATAATATAGAATGTGTTGCCATTACGTTAAGAAGTTATTATTCCCACCTGTTACATATAACAGCTTTTTTAAAATGTCTATTTCACATGCATACACTGTTTGGCAGACTGATTTTTTATGCAGTTGTTTATGTTATCCATTTAAAGCTATGTCACATCTTACAAACCTTTTTGTTTTAGTGAAAGCCCTCAAGCAAAAAAAATACCCCTAGAACATTCCTAAAACCTATTACCTTATCACTCAAAACAGTGTACAGTTTAGCCCTCCTAATAGGAAAAATTGTCTCAGATTGTCCCAGATTGACAGCCACACTCTTTAGTTTAACCTATATGGAAGGTTATCCTTGCTAAGATGCAGAATACAGCCTGTGCTTCTACTAAGTGCTATCTGTTTTTATCTTATATTTATTCCTCTCCCAGATCAGGAAAACACTTCAATGCTTTCAGAAAACATGATCTCCTAGTAATTGAAAGAGAAAGTATTATGTTTTTATTGCTCCTTATCAGATTGTGTCCATGAAGACGAGAGAACCAGATACACAGTTGTCTCTACAAACACTAATTTATTTGCTAGAGGAAAACTTTTTATTATATTCATTCTTTTTATTTATTTGCTTCCCCATAAAACTCATTACTAGATCAAGCCAAGGGACTTAATCCAGTCATTTCCCTATGCCACAGTAAGAAAAAGCACATCAATCTTTCTTGTATCATGCTCTTTTGACCAGACTTTTCTTTTTTTGTACATTACACCTAGTTACTTTAGTATCCCAGTATTACAATCAAAAACTACTGAGAACGCTTTACTTTGTATCATGCAGATTGTATCATGCGTTATAAAAATACTAGTGTCAAGAATACAATTTTGTTTTACTTACAGTTAACTATTTCCTTCCTCTTCCCCTCTCCTAAATGTTCTTCCAAACACTAATGACAAAGTAGGGCATATGCTTTGGAGTCCCCTACAAGTTTAACAAAGTCAAAGCCGTCCAATATTTCCAGGTTTTCTTGTTCCATCATGTTTCATTAATATAATTAATGCTTAGTAATCCCACATCTATTTGTCAATTTCTGAGTTGCTAATTCACTTCCTGTTGATCTCCATCTCCCAAATACAGTCCCTGCTTCATTCCCAACTTACTCCCAGTTCTAGCGAACTTTTGTATTTTTTCTACCTCAAGTATTTTCCTGTAAATCATTGGAAAAGGTTTCATTGCCACAGTTTCTCTATAGGTTTCAGTAACTGAAGAACAAGAAGCAGAACCTCCTTCTTTTTCATGGCTCACTTTTTGTTGGACAAACTTTTGTATTTCGCCCTTGGCATGTTCTGAATCAAAAAATGATTTTGACTTTCCAGGAAAGAATATTCTGAAAATAGCTGGATACAGCAGCTTGAATCTCATGTTTGCTTCTCGACATCCCCTGATTAGTGGAATACATTTACTCCTCTTCTGTCTGGTATACAGTGACTAATCATTTCCCACAAATACTCTATTGTCTCCCACTTTTAGTACTTTATCCTTCTGCCAATGTGTTGTCAGAATCAACTCTTTCTGCTGCTAGGATTACATTTTTACTACTAAATGTCTAGGTTGCTTTCTCACAACTAGATTTGTAGCATACACACAATGTGCCCTTTCAATTAACATTTCCTGCTGTGGAATACCAATCCAGTTGCTTATTTGTGCTTTCACACAATTAATAGTCTGCTCCTTTCAGCTTCTCTGGTACAGCAGAAAATCTCAGGTTTTTCTTATGTGCTCTGTTCTCTAATTCCATTATTTTTTGAAGCACCTTTTCTTAAGGAGTCTCATATTCAGCCAGCCTTTTCTTCATTGCAGCCTCTGGTCTTTGCAGTTTTATCACCTCATCTGAATATATGTTAAAAGCTTCTTCCACTCTGTCCAGCCTTTTGTTATTTGAGTTGATATACTCCTTCAGTGTGTCGTTTATTTAAGTCAGCTGTGAGTACATTTGACTTAATTTTTCCTCTAAGTTATGTCTTGCACTGCTTTTTGATGAAGAGTGGCAGCATTCTTCCCAGTGAGCGTTTCCTCCCCACCTTTTGTGATTGATTTTCTTTCAGGTTCTGTGAATTTCTTTTTTGTTGGCATCCAGGCAGTGCACTTACTAACCAGGTACTGAAATTTACCCATAAAGACAAACTCATTGGCTCTTTTAACCGAGTTTCTTTTTTCATACTGGAAGAGCTGAAATTAAGTGGCTTCTCAGTGTGTAGCCATCTTGGAAGCCCCCTGAAGTACCACTGTTGGCACCTTTGCCTTTCTTTCCTTTCCTTTTTCTACACATTAAAGGGTATTCATTTGTACCATTGTTGGTACTTTTCTGCTCTGTTAAATAAATAAATAAATCTTTGCTATCTTAACTTAGTCCTTGATCTTTTGGTTAAGATCAAGTACAGTATGTTTTTTCATAATGACAGAAAAGCCAACCAGGTTCAAAAAATGTATTTTCTGTGGGCACAATATTCTCAACTCTGATGCTCATGGGGAATTTGTCTTTTGCTTGGATGCTGCCCACTTGAATACTGACTGCTCTGTTTGTGCTGGTTTCAACACTGGAGCTATTACTGATAGAAGGAACAAGTTAGTTTTGAAGGGTCTTCTCCCTTCTACCTCATTGTCCTCCTCTTCTCTTTCAACTGAGGCTCGAACCTCCTCCAAGATGTCTGAAAAAGGGAAGCCTCAATTAGCTCCTAAAGATAAGGACACTAGAAAAATGTCTTCGGACTGAGCACCTAATTCAGCTCCGACCACCGAGCTACCATGAAATATTTCAAAAACATCAGATCTTACTTCCTGGAAAGCAAAATCTCCTCAGAGCTGGTCACCACAATACTCACTGGAACCAATACCTGTTTGACGTCCTTCTCCTTTTCTTCAGGAGACTCCAAGGAAACATGCCAAGCTGCCATCTACCAGCTCTTCGCTTAGGTCCTCCAGGAGCTTGTCTGAGGGCAAGGTTGATAGGAAGATGAGAAAGCTCCTCAGAGCCAGAAGGTGGTAATTCTGTCTTCCTCTCCCATTGAACCCAAAAGCCTGCCCACCACCAATTCTCAGTTAATATGTTCTTTGCTGATCTGCCATGTAGTGTCAGAGTCCTTAGATCTGACTTCCTTGGGTGCATCCTCATCAGATCCAAAGACATGTTGCTCTTCGAATTTGACCACTTCCCTGAGCCATCTGACTCTGATTCTTTTGGAGCAGGAGGACTCAGAGCTGAAGCACTGGCACTGATTCTGGGGATTGGGATGGTCTCTGAAATTATTGGAGCCATCCTTGCCTCTTGGTGCTTCAGGGCTGGACAGGTGAGGTTTGACTCCATCCTCAGAAAAGAGGCATGAGGGAATTCAGGGTCATTAGAATAGGGGACTTTGACTGTGATGCTGTTGGATTCTGTCTTGCCTAGGCCTTCTACCTTTGAGATAGTGGAGAGGGCCCTCTCTTTGCCTAGAGAGAGGACATCCTTGCCTTCCTTAGATCTCATTTCTTTACCACCTTCTGGTCTTAGTTCTCAGCCTTTTACTTCTATCGCACTGGGACAATCAATCCATTCAAGTCTTCAGTCAGTCTCTCAGGAATCCCCAATCACTTCTGATACCTCACCAGCCTATCCAACTGATGAGGTACCTTGGAAGAGAATGTGTAAAAGGGATACAGTTTATCTTCCCCTCAGGAATCTTTCATTGAGGACACTGACTTTGATGAAGGGGAACGGTCCTCTAGATCTTCACCTGAGGAAATCGCCACTAGAGAAATGCTAGAACTTCTAAAACAGAAAGGTGGTAGGTCTTCTGACATGGCTTCCCAGGAGTCAGTGTTCCTGGATGCTTTTGGGTCTGGCCCAGCTAAGTCTTGGGTGACTTACCAAGCTGATAAGCTAAAAGACCTTGTTTCTTGCCATGCATGAAGGAGCTGCAATCATTGCAGCCTATTTCCAAGCACCCAGAAAGAATTTGAGCCTCCCCACAAAGGACAGATTACACTGAAGCAAAATGCTCCCAGTAGATGCCATGGTTGTGGCAGCAGCTACTAAAAGAGCTGACAGAGCAGAACTTATATGTCTATCCCCCTGTGATGATGTGAGGTATGGCCAGCTATGACAGAGAGAGAGAGAGTAGAGCAGTGCATGTGTAACATATGCCAGCATAGCTAGCTGGAGTTTTGTAAAGAATTATATGTCATTTGTATATCAAACTGATTTGCACAGGTGCTTGTGTTGAAAATGTATTTGTAAAGCTGCTTATGTTAAACATGTACCAACAGTGGGTCCTGCTGGACAACAAAGAAATACACCTGTATGTCAGACTATATTGTAACTGTTGAAATGAATATTTCATAACAGAGGATACTGGAAGAGAAGAGGTTAATCTCAGTCTGGCTAACTTTGAAAAATAGTTTGAAATTAACACCTGGTTTAGGCCATAAAGATTGTATCGTACAGTTCTGATTGCAACCAGAGACAAAATGTATGCAAAATCCAGGATTAGGAATACTACTGTATTGTCCTTGAACTAATTGCTACCCTGGAAGGGTGGAAGTTTTTGAAAGTGTTTTATAGCTTCCAGATGCTATAACACATCTTAGCAAAGCTCTGTGTATGTCTATTATGACACGTGCTAGATTCTGGTTCCGTTTCTAGTAAAGGGGGTATTGTGGGAACCAGAAGTCAGATGACCAGATGTGTATGATGTCATTCTGTAAGCCAGCACTGAAATGATGCTTTAATACTAGATGAGACAGAAGTCTCAGGGCACTCTTTTTTAGAAATAAGACCACTCACCCACTTCATCTTACTTTGCTTTGTTAAGTAAATAGGAAGCAGTAATACTTCAGATAAGTCATGAAAATATAGTGAGATTAGAGAGTGCTGATCAGTCCCAGAGTGCACAGAGATAAAGATGACCTACGTTTTGCAGTGTCAGTGGTAAAACAGGTATTACTCACCTATGGTCCAGAAGGCTGTGGATTCTATTCCCACACCAGGTATATTAATTGCTGGCTCTAAAGTGCAGGATAAGGACTGTGTCATTATTTGTATATGTTAACCTGATGTCCCATCTGCTAAAATTGGTAGTAGCTTAGGTGGATGTAAAAGACCCCTAAGCACGTATCAAAAAGAATAAGGGGCCTTTATTTAACACAACATAAAAAACATTTACAGTTAAATGTATACAAATACCTATTTTTTACCATTTATCATTGTTCTTATAATATCCTCATTGCTATTCTTCCATAATTTCCTCCCACTTCTTCATCCACAAACAAAATCTAATTTTAAGCAAAATATTTGCCAAAATCCATTTCCCATTAAACAAAATTTCAGTCTTTCATTCCAAGTAAGATGTTTTTTATGTAGAACAAGTTATGTACCCATCTGACATAACTCCATGTTCTTATAATATCCATATGCAGTCATATTCATATCTATATTGTTTGTCATTAACATTTTCAAAAAAATTTCTTCACACAACTTTTGCTAGAGTTTCACCACTCTTAAATTTAAAAAATGCTCTGCTGTCTTTTTTCCTTCCCATAAAATAAACATTCTGTTTCAAATTTCTTTTTATATGGCATATTCCCTTTTGCTAATAACTTTTTTCCAGTCTCCATGTGAAATTCTGACACACTGTCTTGGTACACAACTTCTTCCTTACTTGAATCACTTCTGGTAAATGTTCCCATGGATTTGCATAATAGTTTTGTTTCATCACTTTCTGCCTTTCTCTATTTCAATTTTTGTTCTTTATATAATTTTATTTTTTTTCATTTACCTATGCCTTTTCTTATTCTCATCATCTCCCAGAACTATTTGTACTTGTACTACTCTCACTATTAACTTCACACTCTCTTCCTTTAAAAGAAGCAGAACAAACAAATGGAAACCCCAATTCCCCTTCATCTCCACTCATATACAAAACACCGCTTTTCACTGGGTTTAATCTTGAGCCCCATATGAAAGAAAACACCAACTGCACAATTTCCTTTTTAGATTTTTCTGGGATCATATATGCATTTGATATATATGTTATTTTCCCATTAATACAGAATTCTCCATATAAATGTTTTTCCTGAATGTGAATCTATAATTCCTCCACAGTAGACATATTTCTTTCATTTCTTTTATAAAACCCTCCCATTGCATCATAACTACATAATTTTTCCCAAATTTTATTCCTAGCAAAGACACTTTATTCACTGAAAAATGCACACCCCCAATTTTCACATCACCCACACCCTTACTTTTATCTTTATTCAAGGTAATTCCCATTTCCTTTAAACATTTATTCAGACAAATCAAAACTTCCCTCATCTATACTTTGTTCTTAGTAACTACAAGTATATTGTCTACATATGTCAAAACTACTGAAATCACAACTCTTTTGCATCATGTTTAGCATCTTTCATTTTGTAAGCTACTTTACTCACTGTCTCATTCCTTAACAATGCAAACAATATTCCACTCATGGAACATCCTTGTCTTATACCACACTTCATGTATATTTCTTTACTCAGCTGCCCATTCACTAGCACGCTTACTCTATTATTGTGATATGCTGGCATCCATAACCCCTTTTTCCCCATTTTTTGCACATGGGATCAGGGTATCACTGCGACAATGACGATCATCTACAGTCAAGAGTTACAGCTAAAGGTGGCTAACCCTACTGCAGTAGATCTTCCACACCACATTCACTTGCACCTTCTGCCAATATTGAGTGTCCAATCTACCTACTGCATGCGATTAGAATGTGGGATGAAACATGAGCACCCGGAGGAATCTAACAAAAACAAAGGAAGGACATTCAGATTCTGCACAGAAGGCACCCTAGCTGCAAATCAAACTAAGGAACCTCTTGCTATAAGGTTGAGGTGATAACACTATCTGTTATGCCACTGTGCTGCCCACTTTACTATATTACCTACCCCATAATTCTCACTAACATCATGTCTTACTGTATCAAAAGTCTTACTGATGTCACCTACCATAAGTTTCACATCTTCCTTTTTACTTATATCATTCACAATTGCTCTCACAATCAATAAAGTGTCATGCACTTACCATAATTTAGAATCTGTGTTATCCAGTGTCATTATTCATCATGGATGGGTCTTGGCTCTGACTTCAGATCAGAGCTGGCAAGTGAAGGACAGATCCCATCAGTAAGCCAGTTGGAAACCTATTGAGTGCTGTAAGGATTTATGCCCAGCTTAGTAAATTTATCTATGATTCCAGAGTTGGGGATGGTGTCGAAGGCCTTGGTGAGGTCCAGATAGGCTGTGTGGACCACCTTACCCTCGTCCACAGCTCTGGAGACTGATTCAAAGAAGTCAATCAGGTTCAGAAGATAAGATTGGCCCTTCATGAACCCAAGCTGGGTGGGGTCCAGTGTTTGAAGGTTGCCAATGTCTTTGTTTACAAGTTCCATGATAATGCGGAAGGTTGCCAATGTCTTTGTTTACAAGTTCCATGATAATGCGTTCCATGCCCTTGCAGATCAGGCTCATCAGACTGATGGGACAGTAGTTTTAAACTGTAAAGTAACTTTTTTTTGACATTACTGCCAGGAAACAAATAATCATTCAGTGGAAAAATTATTTCTGTTAAACAATTCCAGAAATGTCATCATCAGTCCATCCATTTCAAATATTAAGTCACAAAAAGTCTCTGCCCCAATTTGTATAAAAGACCAAACCTCTTAAGCTTTAAAACACAGAACGGTCAGCAAATTTTCCCATACATAATATCTCTTACAGTGTTTTTTTTTTTTTTCTTATGCTAATAGTTGGCTCTGCTTTTAAAAAGTTTTGCTTACAGTTTATTGTTGCTGTCCTTTTTGCCTGCTGTCACTGCAGTATATGATTTAGTTACTGCTATTACCTGCTGCCACAAAACCAGATACCTTTTCAGGTTGTTGCTGCTGCTTCCCTCTTTTACTTTCTATCCCTGCTGCAAAAGTTTTAACTTTTGCATTATCTGCTGCCATATCACCTGCTTCCTTTTCCACATTACCATTCTCAGCACTTCCGAAAACTTTATCCATTTTACCCCATGAAACAGCAAAACTATTACCTGCATCATCCTGCTTGATTATTTTTAAGACCACTATCTGCATGTCATCCTGATGTCAGTTTTATCTGCTGCACTTCAACAGAATCACTTACTTCCTTCTACATGGAGAAAGCTAAATGCTGCTCATTTGTACCACCTACCGCACTGAATCTTTACATTCTGAAGCTCCATATTGAACAATATTTTCTCTATATTTTCACTATACCCCACCAAATTCTCCACAGCTTTTCTGCCCTCCTCCTCCATGCTGCTGCTCCCCTTAGGCTTCCTCCTTGATACTTTAGGAGCCCTCTGGTGCCATCTAGCAGCTCTAAAGTGTAGGGAAGTTCCCCTACCGGTATAACTGCCACATTGGGTCTCTCCTGAATGAAGGCCACTAGCCTAATGGAACTTACCTGGTCAACAACACATTGATAAATAAATATGTAAAAAGATATCAGGAAGGGTGCTGAGGGATGGAACAGAGGAGGATGGGAGTGAGCTAACAATGCAAGCATGCCCATCCTGGAAGGGGGGGGGGGTGGCAGCTCAACTTTTTGCAATGGTGACACCTGCAGGAATGCAGATGTATTGTCTGTAGCAAAACCCTAACATGTCCACATGGCACAGCAGTAAGCCACTTAGGCAAGATATGCACACCTCATATTCTCTCATATGCCTCCTAAGAAAAGCAACTGCCGAGAGGGTGGAGACAGAACATTTCAAAGAACTGGTAGAATGAAAACACCTGACTCTTACACACATGAAGCACATATGTTAAATGAATGCAGGAAGGGAAAGTCACTGGCAGATCCTGTGGACTTGTACTAAAAAGTGAAAACACAGAAGATTAATAAGCTGATGTAATATTTTTAAAGAAATATATGGTGACATTTGCAAGAGTGTTCTTAATGACTCTAATATTTTAATTCTATAATTTGAAATAATCTCATTTCTGTAGAGTACATTCTGAAGGGCAAAAACTACCATTTTAACTTACTTTTCAGAATATATCCATTAACACCAAGAAGAATATGCTCTACCTCCAAGAAACCCTGACCATGATAAAGCACATAAGAGAAATTTAATGGATGTATGAATGTTCGCTATGTGCTAAAATAAGTCTGCATGCTTTACCTTTGTCATTAGATAAACATGTTTTTTACCTCAGTAGTCTTCACAATACAGTGCTACGATACAAATATGCTGTCAATCAGGTAAGACAAAATATTTAAAAACAGTTTAAAGACAGGGGTTACACATTTTGCAGATGCCAACTTATGACATGTCATTCTTCATTCTTTGCACTTTAACGGTCACTGGATTTAGCCTCTTTTACAATTCTTTTAGAAAATGCAGTGCATAAAAATTCAGATCAGTGCTTGTCATTGCTTTATCCCAAATTTACAGCATTACCAAGATCTTCTAGGGAACTCAAAGTGCCTAGCAAAAGCCTTAAAAAGGCCTTTCTTCCATGATGTGCCATTTGAAATTCAGAAACAGGTTAGCCGCTGAAAGGTAAGGCTTCATCATCTAATTTGCATGTCTCTGAACTTTATTTGCTAACATGATGTGAAGATCATTGCTAATCTGCACGTTGTGGTAGTAAACTGCTGCTCATGTAGGCAGTGGCATCCCCTCTCCAATCACTCTCTCTCTCACACACACACACACCCCACAATCACAGTACCTGTCTGCCCTCCCTTTTCCCCAAATCCCTGTAATAGTTGAAGTGACATCATAGCATGTATCTATTATGCCCTGTGGTTATAATGTATCCCACAATCCCCTATCCCTGTACTGTTGGTGCCATTATGGCACTTTAAAGAGTAATCCTTGGTGGTCTAGTGGTAACCCCAACCTCGATCCCTGTACTGCCATTGGTGCCATTACAGAAACAGTAATTTCTGGTGATCTACTGTTTCCCCCCACCACAATCATGGCAGATGGTTATGTTCAGTGGTGTGTCATGCTGATCTACATGGCCAAACTACTTCTTGAATCACTCAGCTGTGTAAATGCCTTCACAGAAGTGGTTCCAGAGAAAGAGTATATGGATAATTAGCATATGCCTCTTCCTTCCCCCTCAGAATGCCTCATCACTCAACATCGTCACGGGGCCACACCTGTGCAGTACTGCACATCTTTCTTGGTACAAGACAGTGCCGTACCATGTTAGGAGAGATGAATCAGGGAAAGGTACTGCAACATGTACACAATGGTATCTTCTTGAATCCCCGCTGTTGTGTATGTACAGCTGCGTGATGACTATTTAAAATTTCAAGATTCTCTGATGAATCCAGGGAATGCAAGGAAACAGTACACTGCAGACAACATAATGAGTAACTTTCTAGAGACATCTACCTTTTTATCAGCTATGCAGTTAGTTTATTTGTTTAAAAGGAAAGTATGCAACAAAATTTAATTTCCAATTTTTAAAAGACATTACTACATGGAAGGTAAGAAAAAAATTGAAAGAAAAAAATGAGAAACATATCAAGAAACAATTCTTGCTGCAACAAAACTACATATTTGTGGTTTTTCACTAAAACCTAAACGTCTAGGACATAATGAGCACCCAAATGTTATTTTAATTATGGCCTGTAAAATTAATTCATTAAATGACTTAAAGATATTAATTTGCCTTTGAATGTCCAAACTTCTGCCTCCTTTCTCAAATGGCTGTAATTTTGTTCTGCTTCCTACACAATTTACTGAAGTAAATGTTGAAGTAAGGAAGAAACATCTGAAGGTTCTCACTGAGAAAAATTGGTAACGTACTGAAATATTACAATCATTTACCACTCTACAAATGAGCTATACCTCTGAAAGTTTATTTTACTGCTGTATTTTTCACAGGTACCATCCTTTGCACTGATGCACATAATACCTTCTACATTACAAAGCTGTGTGAAGTTGCATCTGACTAGGTCTATTAAAATGCTGTTGTAACTCTGCAGAAGAAATGTTGACAGGGTCAACCAGGTCTACCCGTAAATGACAAGAACAAGTTTCTGTGCCTGTGACTCTAGGTAAATTCTTGACTTTAAACATGGGAATATTCTAAAGTGTGTGGTTTGGACAGATGGAGATAAATACACATTACTTGAGGGAAACACAGCCTGATGACAGCATTACAGCATTGCTTTTTCAGCAGGCATTCTCTGCATAAACATGCTGCAAAACATTTTCACTGATGCTGCATTTCATTTATTTTTTTTAAATCAGAGCCGGAGTTTCTAGTTCTGCTGTACAATACTTCTCAACTCATAGACCAAACATATGATGCATAATATCTTAAAAGTATTAAAATATGTTAATATATACATACAAGATTATCCTAGGGGCACCTGTGGAAAATGTATTCCAAATATTGGTTTACTTATCAGCACTTGCTACACTTCCTCCAAAGGAGAGTAGATCAAAGGATGATATTGCATACACAGACTTATTTCAGCATTAAATAAAAGGATGTTTATGTCTGTAGTTCCTAGATTACAAGGGAAAAGGAAGATGTACTGTCCACAGCCAAAAGTCCACTACTTTGCCATAGACATCGAGTGTGATATAAAAGTAATTTGAAACAGTAAGTTATAACAGTAATTTTAGTTCCTTAGAAAAAAATAAATAGTTGTGCAAAATCTTACCATAACCATAGATGCCTTTTTCTTTCATGTTGCAGTATTCTTACTGTGGGATCCTCCGCCTCAGGCAACCCGAATGTCAGCTCCTATGCAAAAGCTTAAGCCTGGCTGCTGCCAGGTGTGTGGGATGTCACACACAGGGCCATAAAACAGGAGCCTTAAATGTGAAGTCTGCACTCACAGACCTCAGAACTGACTGCCCAGTCGGACTGTAGTCTAAGTAGTACCAGATGATGCCCTCTAGATAGGGTAAATGTAATGAAGGGGGATAGGTGGGTGGGAAGGAATACTGCAACAGGAAAGAGAAGGACATCTACGGTTATGGTAAGATTTTACACAACTATTATATGTCCTTCTATTCCCATGTTGCAGTATTCTTACTGTGGGAGAGTGCCACAGCTCAAGTAAGAGGAAGGGTGGTGGAAGAAGCTGCAGATTCCAGGAATCTGTGCAGGATTGCCTTTGTAAATCCTGCTCTGGCTCTGGAGACATGGTCCAATTTGTAATGTTTGGTGAAGGTATGTAAAGCCGATTTTATTTTTGTCTAATGAAGCGACAGCTAGTCGTGAAAGTGCTTACCTCTGTATTTGTTTTTATGTATTAAAAGTCTTTGGTTGTGTAAGTTTCGTGCAATTTGTTTTTAATTTTGGTTACGTTTATTCTGCACCACTCTGCAACCCTAGCCATTTGTTTTTTCCTTTTACTGATTCTCTTGTATTCAGTGAAAGGGACACAGCCAAACTATAGTTTTGATGGAGGTGTCATGCCAGGAAGGGACCTTCAACATTGTGAACGATCGTTTCCTACACATTTTAAATGTGCAGGACAATCTGCTACTGGACATTAATTCCATCCACTCTATTCATAATATGGATAGTAGCCATGTCAGTGATGAACAACCTCAATTTATGAAATGCTATTGAAAACTTGAAAATAAAATGTACAAATATAAAAGACTACAGTGGTAACGTCTACATTTACAAGCATCACTTAAACACAAGGTAATCCCAAGGGGACTGAGAATTTTGAAAATGCCTAGTTATGGAGAAATATATCCACATTTACTTAGAAGGTGGCAGCAATTACATTTACAATTTAGTTCACAGTATATACAACTCTTAATTGGCAATTGCATTTTCTTTATGCCTATGGAAATTGAATTTTAAAGAAGAGATTATTACTGCCGAGAACAAAATTTCTAATTCCTTTTCAGTTGACACTACACATGATAAAATGGATCAGGTACAAGAAAACATTGTTTTGTATGAGACAAGATTGCAATCTACGAAAGTTACAAAACTACAAAGGGACATTGTGGATTTTCAAAATAATGTATTCTCATGGCCAAGGGAATGGACTAGACCATTGGCTAATGAAAGTGTCAATCATACTAACACTCAATTGAATACTATTTCCTGTAACCTGAGCAAGGCGCCAAATGAAGCAGGTCTTAGAACACAACATAGATCAATGGCGTCCCAGAATTCCGCTAATAAAGAGATAACTTCTATTCAGAAACATATTGATAATGTGGATACATTACCCACTACCACAAACCAGCCTAAAGCCAGTACTAGCAGCTCTACGATGAAGGAGCTGCCAGAAGCACAACATTATCCACTAGCACGAACCAGCCTAAAGCAGATTTAAATATGGAGATGAGTAGTGCTTTTTTAGAAAGAAATGCAACAGTAAGCTTTCTATTGAAAGACTCATACCGATAAAAAACAGGTCAAGGAGCCTAACGAGACAAGGCAAGGCACAGAGACAGCTGAGCCTGGAACAAAACTCTTATGATTTGAAAAGAAGGTGACTGCAAGTACAGGTTTGATTTTTAATATTTCATCCCTTGCATTAACTGAGGAGCAGATCATACTCTTAAATAAAGGTCTTTCTTTCATTCCTGTCAAATGGGCAGAGCATGCTGAGATGCTTAAAGACTTGAGACTGTTAGGCAGGAATCTGACATTAAAGAACAATTTTCTGAACAGTAATGGTATTGGTAGTCAGGATAGTTTTCATCATAAGAGACCTAGCACTTTTATTCCGAATATACATCCTGCTGTAAAAACCTTCATTAATGTGTGTGAAACTGAGTTTAGGCAACTTTTCTCTGAAGGGACAAGGACTAATTTTTGTAATATGCTGCAAAGTGACAGCGCAGCATTAGATGAACTTAAAAACATGCAGTCAGTTGAAATCAAACAAGCTGATAAAGGCGGAGGTATCATACTTGACAAAGATCTAGATCTTAACCAAATTAAAGTTTTACTAAGAGATACTGACACCTATCGATGTGTATCAAACATTTTTGTTAACGGTATTATAGAGAAGGTATCCTTCTTGATATTTGATTTGCTTATGACAGAGTTAATTGACGAAAATTTGTTCAAGTTTTTTAACACCAATAATCCATTGATCCCTAGGATCTATGGCATGCCTAAAATACACAAGCACAGTAGTGTACCACCTATGAGACCAATAGTTTTGGGTGCAGGATGGTGTACCGAACCACTATCCATTTATGTGGAGGACAATTTACATACATTATTGGATAATTGTTATACAGTCCTTAAAGATACTAAAACATTCCTTGAGAGATTACATAATAGAATATTAACTATCGGTAGTGATTATATATTTGTTACTTTAGACGTAGAGTCTTTATTCACTTCGATCCCCAATGAATGGGGTATAGACAGAATCAGAGAATTCCTTACATTGAACAACTGTTTTGATAACAAGGTCAAACTCATCTGTAGTTTACTGGAGATTATACTGGAAAATAATGTTTTTGAGAATGAGTTTTATCTCCAGAAGGTTGGCATTGCTATGGGCACTGCCTGTGCCAATAGCTACGCCAACCTGGCTCTGGTATGCTGGGAACAGAGCTTTCTCCGGTCAGAGAATAATGTTTTTTTAGAAAATATTTTATGGTACGTCCGCTTTGTGGACGATATTTTTGTTTTATGGAAAGGTGATGATTTAGAGCTCGAGAATTTTGTTACGTCCATACACACCACTGATTTTTCTAAAATTTACCTATCAGTCCTCGAAAGAAGAGATCCATTTTTTAGTTGTATTGGTTAACAAATCAGATATTAACCAACTTGGGAGTAGTATTTATAGGAAACCAACAAGGAAAAATGCCCTATTGCATAAAAACATCATGCACCCTAGACATGTCCCCAGAAATATCCTAAAGGGGCAAGTCTATAGGGTACTTAGATTACATAATGATGATGATGCAGAGACAGAAAATGCCCTTAAAATTACTACACAAGAGTTTCTACAGAGGGGCTACTCCAGTGGAGAAATTACTGCTGCTATTAATGAGGCATGGACACAAAGAAGTGATAGGTGTAAACCATATTTGAGGTGTTCCCCAAGATGAAAGTGTAGATGAACCCACTGGTCCTAACTTGGATAAGCTTAGAGTGGTTTTCCAGTTCTCCAGTGATATAAATGGGTATGCATCTGTTGTTAAGAAACACTGGAATATATTACAAGAAGCCCCAGGTTTAATGAACTAGGTAAGGCATATACCCTCATTTTCTTTTAGAAACAATAGATCTCTGAAACATCTTTGCAACAAAACGAATATTAGCAAACCACTTCTTTCCATGCGGATTGGTACTTTTTCCTGCAGATGTTGTTCTGCATGTCAATACATCTGTATTAACATGACTTATACGCACCCATCACAAAGATATACTATCAGGAGTAACTTATGCTGATTGCTGCATGGCTAGTGTTATCTGTTTCACCTGTTGACAACAATGCCATGCATTCTATGTAGGCAAAACTAATAGGATGATCGAGGACAGGATCCTTGAACATATCAGAGACATTCATAACAGCAAAGAGAGTGGTGCCTTGGCCAATGGCCAATCATGTGAGGCTGACAGATACCACACACACATTAAAATTTTTTTGTTATTCGGGTAATACATACCAGTATATGGGGAGGGGATATTGAAACGTATACTGAAAGTGTTGACGAAAAATGGATTATTTTATTAAATGCCAGAAGATCTCCAGGCCTGAATGGGACAACATCTTTGAAACCTTTCTTAAAGTTGCGTTGTCTTAAGCATTAAAAAGACAAAGTTAGGTTTTAATTTTTTTTTTTTTGTATTTTATATGTATGTACACACAGGATTGAATAAGTCTTGTTGTATAAATTGCCTATTTGCCATGTGTACACTTGTATACATAAAGTTTGTTCGTATTTATGGTCTCAGTAATAGTTTATGAAGTAGGAAGTGAAATGAGTTAATTTACTCTTATTGATGTTAATTGGGGGCATCAGCTGACTGTTGTAGTAGATATAATGATCGTTAAAGCAGATTTTATTTTGCCTGATGAAACGACAGTCGTGAAAGCGCTTACCTCTGCATTTGTTTTTATGTATTAAAAGTCTTTGGTTGTGTAAGTTTGGTGCAGTTTGTTTTTTATGTACAGGAAACCACATGGTTGCCTCAAGAATGGAAGTTGTGTCCAAGCCTTTAAGGAAGGCCCCAAAAAAAGCCACAGCTCTTAGTGTGTGCCTTGACCTCACGAGGTAAATGTTTGCCATGGTACTAATAGCAGAAGGAGATAGTTTTCCTTCTCCAGCAGGAGATAGTTTGTTTGGATACTGCATTGCCCATGGCCCAGGGAGTGGAAGGACACAAATAGCAGACTGGAATTTGATAGCTTTAGTTTTGTCCAACTAGAACCTTAATTGTCTATGGACATCAAGGGAGTGGAGTATTCTCTCACTGTCATTCTGTGGGGAAGGAAAGAAGGTGGGTAAGTGAATAGACTGATTGAGGGGCAGCTCATTGACCACTTTGGGCATGAAGGATGGATTGGTGAGCAGGGTCACACTATCTTTGTGGAATATTGTATAGGGTGGGGATGCTATTAGTGCTTTTAATTCTGAAACCCTTCTGGCTG
The DNA here is from genome assembly GCF_019279795.1 of Protopterus annectens. Classification (NCBI taxonomy): domain Eukaryota; kingdom Metazoa; phylum Chordata; order Ceratodontiformes; family Protopteridae; genus Protopterus; species Protopterus annectens. Next base: position 815,720,771 of record NC_056727.1, read on the forward strand.
AAGTGAGGGCTACTAGGACAATTTTCAATGTGCACTTCTGCAGAGAAGCAGCGCTAGCTGTCTCAAATGGAGCAATTGTGAGTTTTTCTAGTACATGGTTTAGGTCCCAAGGTGGAGGAATATGTTTCTTTGGGGGCCTAAGGTGGAAAACCCCTTTTAAGAATAGTTTGCCATCCAATCTGGAAAGTAGAGGTGAGTCCAGAGGTAAGCAGGCAGAAATAGCAGATAAGTGTATCTTCACTGATAAATATGAAAGGTCTGATTTTATGAGCTCACATACATAGGCTAAGACTAGAGGAACATCTGCTTGGAAGGCATCCCTTTGCCTTTGGAGACACCATTTGTAGAACCTTTTCCATTTGGAAACATAAGACCTCCTGGTATTTGGTTTCCTGGCTTTCTGCATGATAGAGATCATGTCCTCTGTGTAGTGGTGTATGAAGGGGATCAAAAGTTCATCATTCAGAGGGTTAAGCAGAGCATCTCCAGGTGTGAATGAATGAGAAATCCCTTTTGTTGTGTTAGCAGGTCCACCTTGTGAGGCAACTTGTGATAACTGCTCTTGGCAAGAGATTGAAAAAGAGGGAACCAATGCTGCCATGGCCAATAGAGTCACCAGCAAGATTATTGGCATGTCCCTCCTGATTTTTAGGATGACTTTCTGCCCAGTAAATGTTTTAGGTCCTGGAAATCCTTACTTTTTTCCTGGAGGCTTTTAAACAGTTCAGCAGACTGCCAAACAGGAACTTGTTTGTCCAGAGGTGCGTCCAATATCTTAATTTTAAAATCTTCAGGAAGGGGCTGTAGTCTCAGCCAGGAGTATCTGCCCAGAACAGAAGCTGAAGCTGCAGACCTAGCGGAGGCCTCAGCTACATTATTGCTACACTTTATCGAGTGTCTGGCCACCTGAGATCAAAGGACAGCTTAGATGCTGAGATTTGTTGGGAGAGTCAGACATGGAGGAGAGCAAAGAGGAGGCCTGTGAGACAAGACCTAGGGCACATTTGACCATGTGGGTCTGGTAATTGATAGCTCTAAAGGCTAGTGTAGAGTAAGTGCATATCCCTTTACTCAGTCTGTCCATAACCTTGCTTGTCCTTGTCTGATGGCAAGAGGGGAAAGAAGGTACGAGTCTGGACTGTCTGTCAGGGGCGACTGCAACATCCGTCAATGGTGGATTTATGAGGAATTTCTGGTCATCAGGGACCTTATAGAAGCAGTCAGGTCTTTTGGGAGCTGGTGATTTTGATTCTGGTGTCTTTGATGCTAACTCAAAACTATCCAGGTAGGCTGGAATCACAGGAGGGATAGCTAAGGAGGCGGATGTTTTCACTAGGAGTAACTCAATTTACCTTTTTTGGACTTCTGTCATCTGAGTAGAGCCACACTTGAAGTACTCTCTCATTTTAGTTATTGTTACAACACAGGTAATGTCTTCAGGGGGAGAGTCTCCCTCTATGGAGTCCTCATCTGGAGAGTAGTAGTCCAAAGGGGAGCTATCTGAGAGGACTAGGTGATGGACTCAGAGGAGGAGGAAGAGTAGTAGGAGGGATGGAGGCAGCTGAGGACAGCCTGGGGCTAAGGACAGGCAATGGGGCAACTGTGGACGCTAAAGGCCTAAGAACCATAATGGCCTGCAGCAAAGACTGGGAGAAGGACTGCCAGTCTGGTTGCTTCTCAGAGAAAGCAGATAGGTGCTTAGCTTTTTGTTTCTTTTTCAGAGGAGTTGATTTAGCAGAGACAGAGGGACTGGTTTCAGGGATCTGGCCTGTGGGTAAAGATCTGGATTCCTGGACCAAGGATGGGCATCTGGTGGAGCCTGGTCCCTCCTCGACCTCGGCCGAAGTGGACGTCAGAACTACCTCAGAAGACGTGCCTACCAGTGCTTCCAAGGCAGCTTCCCCGTGGGTAGTTGCAGAAAACGCAGGTTTCTGCAGACGTCCCTCAACCCCTAAATCAGTGGTTGGCTGGATGTCTGATGATGGAGGGACAGAAGTAGTAGGCCCTGCAACTTTGGCCTTCTTTTTAGGTGGCTCCGCTTCGACAGCAAACTCCAGATCCATATGTAGGGCTAAGCGTTTTAACCACTGGTTCTCAAGGTAAAGTTTTAGGGCTGCCAGAGGACTATGGAGAGTTTTCTGTATGAACGACTGGCAGATGGTATGGTACAGCTGGTGTGGTCGTGTTCCAGGCCTAAGCAGAACAAAGTTTGAAAGTATCTTTCTTCGGAATTTGATGTCTGCAACTACAGTTCCCCTTTTTAGTGGACATTAGTTAAGAAACAACAGCATCAACCAAGGCTCAAGCAAAAATAAAGGGTTTTCCCCAACGGGGTACTTATCTTTAGAAGTCTCGAAACAGCGGAGCAAAGCCATCGATCTGACGTTCAACTGTGGCAGAAAAGTTCTGAGGTCTGTGCATGCAGACGTGACAGTTAAGGCCCCTGGTTTATGGCCCCGAGTGTGATGTCCCATGCACCTAACAGCAACCAGGCTTAAGCTTTTGCATAGGAGCTGACATTCGGGTTGCCCGAGGTGGATGATCCCACAGTACGAATACTGCAACATGGGAATAGAAGGACATATTCAGTTGCATGATTCGGTCAAAAATGTGCTTCTGCCTGTACTGTAAAGTGCCTTTGATCAGAAAAGAGTTTGCTGGCAATCATGGATGTTAAGCTAGAAATGTCCTGTATGCAAACAGAATAAGAAGACACTGACAACCATAAAATATTTCCAAGATGTTTACACAAATAAGTGAATTTCTTACTTTTTGCATTCTAACTCAAATGAAGACTAGAAATCTGTTATTACAAACTGCTCTGAAATGTACTGTGACTGCCATTCACTGAAATTAATAATTTCACAGCTTTGCATGACATATGTCAAAAAAACAAGAATACCGACCATGGAATGCAATTACATATGAACAACTCAAACAGTGAGATGAATAATTTCATAACTTCACATGCCATATTCTCAAGGAAAAAAATAATACAAAACTTGGAATACAATCACCTTTGAACAATTCTGACTTGCACTATCAACAGAATGCCCAGTGCAAACAAGTGAAAATTAAATAACATTGATGCCACATTTAGTTTCTCCACAAAGTAATCTTACTCTCTGTAAATAAACATACTTGTATTTTTAAAAATGTTTTAGATTGTCAACATATACAGCAAAAATGTACTTTGTATACAATCTTCTATATTATTTGGGATCACCTGATACAAAGATAATACAGGAATGTATCTCACAAAATATTTTCCTAAGGTCTCCCTAACTGAAAGAACTAATGGATGCACTCTTAAAACGATATGAAATCAAGTAAAACAAAGCATTTGTAAAAGACTTGGATTACAAAACAGGTATGTTTTAACAGCAGGTTGTGGTTTTTAATCTGTTGCAGTGGTCTGTAGCCAAGTTTTAAACTGAAAAAAAGTATCATTTTTAATCTGCATCTGAAGCTGTTCTAATAAAACAGCATGAAAACCAGTATGGCAATCACTTTGCTCAGAAATATTAGTTATTTATGGACAACTTCTAGTGCATACCATACTCACAGAAAAATTAATAATGTACCACTGATGTGGGGTTACAATAACAGTACATGTATGCACACTACAGGCAAACTTATGCTGACAAAGGCTCCACAACAATAAAAACAGCACACTACAGCAGCATCTTACTACAAGACTGAGTGCCTCTTTCTGGAATTGAAGAGTTCACAGATTCATCTCACTGTATGAGTTGTTAAATAAACAAGTCTAAAAAAATAAATAAATGTCACATGTCAGGTCTGAAAGACTTCCTAAATCATCTCACTGTATGAGTTGTTAAATAAATAAATCTAATTAAAATAAATAAATGTCGCATGTCAGGTCTGAAAGACTTCCTAAAGTTACAAAATACCTATACACAAACTGGCCTTCCACTCTATCCATGCACATTCCAGTTAAAAGGTTATGGAGAACTACTATGTAGAGACACATATATACAAAATATTTTGCAGTAAACGTACTTCATTATTTGCATAACAGCTCCAGATAAACAGTTTAATTTTGTGAAGTTATGCAGAGCATCTTACTATTTCTTAGAATCAAATGTAATTAAAGAAGGAGGGGGTGGATAAAAAAATAGAAGCACATACCAGGAGATACAATTATAAATCCCCATTATGCTAATGTAGATTTACAATAGAATTTTCGTCTACACATGTCAATTTTTTGGATGTCACGATCAGTAAGGATGGTAAAGGGGGACTAAATACGTCTCTATATAGGAAGCCTTGCTGGAGAAACACCATACTCCAATTTGATAGTATGCACCCCAGGTTTGTTTTTAGAAATATAGTTAAAGGTCAGTTTATCAGGATCAGTAGACTTTGTGATCAGCCAGAGGTCCTTGAGAAAGAATATCAGTTGCTGGAGGATCTCTTCCTAGATAGGGGCTATGATATGGAGATGGTACACAGAGTTAAGGACTCTTTTACATCTGTAGATAAGAGTATTGAGGTTGAACAGGTTTATCCTAGATTCTACAAACAATATCGTAGTGGCTTTGATGCTCATAAAATTAGCGTCTGCACCAGGTTTACAAGTGATATTAAACATATCACAGGCATCGTTTCTAGGAACTGGCACATCCTGACGATGGATAATGATATAAGAAATGTAGCAGGTCATGAACCCACTTTTACATACAGGAATAGTAAAAATCTAAAAAGGGTATTGTGTGTTGAGCATTTTGAGAGATCAACAGACAATATATATAGAACTAAGGAGAGATTTGGTGCATACTCTTGTGGTAAGTGTAATATGTGCACCTGGATCTCGTCAACAGGAATTTATACATCCTAGCTTAGACTATACATTTAAGCCTAGACATACAGCTAATTGTGAGGATAAGAACATCATATACTTGGCAAATTGAGAACGGTGCCAAGCTTTTTATATTGGCATGACTACCAGACTTTGAAGGACAGGATATATAATCATATCTATGAAATAAAAAGTCTGATATTAAGAATGCTCTGGCCAAGCACATTTTGGAACATCCTGGACATACCTTTGGTTTCAAAGTGTTGCAGAAAAAATCTCCCAACAAGAGGAAGGGGGATAATTTTAATGAGCTAGAAAACATAGAGTTAGGATGGATTTTGAGATTGAAGGCACATTATCCTCCAGGACTTAATTCTTATGTTAGCATTAGATCTTCTTTGAAGGCACGAAAGTAGTAATACAGGATGGTTAGAGAACTTAATAGTGAGAGTATTTTTTGCTCACAAATGGGGGGGTGATGGGGGCGGGGGTGAAGTGAGGTTCAAAGCATTCACGTCCTCAGTGGTTTAGAAATGTTACACTTTGAGGGCCTTTAATTGCAATGCAGAGAGAGATGATGATTGCTTTTGGGATGCAAGACCCTTATTAATAGGAAATGCCACGTAGAAGGATTTTCTGGTTATAGTGGCAATGTGATGGTCGTAGGAGAGATTGCTCCCAAATATAGGGTTTAGTTTTTAGGATGATAAACATGCAAGATATATGTATTTTATTTTTCTCATTATGACATCTTTCTTCATTTTTGACATTTTTGTCATTAGTATTGTGTATTCCTCATGGAAGTGGTTTTAGAACACACAAGTTTCCTGGCTGGTATTGAATGTCAGTGAGATATATATATATATATATATATATATATATATATATATATTTCTTACATCTGAGGATGATGAAAATATCTAATTGAGTAGTTGCATATTTTATATTCCATACTTTACATTTCATATGTATATACTTATATATATATTATTTTTTGTTTAATATTTTGTTATGTTGACATATATATTTATGATAACAGTGTTCTTATCAGCTTGTTTAAATTGTTAGAGCTGTTTTTTGGGATGGATGTGTGATTTGCTATCTTAATTGTATGATTAATTGGATGATTGCACAATGAGTGTAGGGAGTAATACTCCCCTTTTTGTATATAAGGAAGTTCTTTATGTGTGTATATTAGATCTGAAGAAGCGTGCTTTTTGTGCACGTGAAAGCGCTCATCTTCTATCAATAAATCGTTGATTTTATCGTGGTGGTCTGCTTCAACCTCATTTTTCTTTTGCTGTGTTGTTCATTTTTGAGGAGACCCTTGGGAGCCAGGACTGCTTAGACATTTTTGTTGTTGCTGGTTAGGTTGCTGTTCTTGCCTCCACACGATGGAAGGATCTTCCATAGAATTGGACTATGTACCTGAGAGACCTAATCCTAATCGGAAGTGGAATATTCTTATTGAAAAGAAGGACAATCCTTTTTTAGGTATGGAACTGTCTTCTACCATGCTGCCTGATACAGGTACTGTTAGTGACATGTCTGAATTCAATCCCTTGTTTAAGGATTTAGAGAACTACCTATACAAATTATATCGGCTCATCTGGCAGCGTAGACATCTTGAAGCTTGCCTTCATTTTAAGGTAGTTCCACGTGGTATGAGGGTATTATGCATGCCCTCATATGGTAATAGCCACCTGGAACTACTGAAGAGCTGGCAGAAATTGAATTTGGATCTTAGCTACAATTATATAAAACTTTTACTAGATTATTTCCTACCTATTGAAAATGAGCTTGCCACTAAAGTGGAAATGCTACACAAGGACATATCCTTGAGATTTAAAGGGGAAATGGTTCTTACGAGACTTGATAACCTATATGGCCAGATATGCACCTATAGTGATAGACTTCAACAAACAAAGCTTCGGAAGCTTCAGAGAGATCATCGGGACTTTTCTAATGGTCAAGTTTTTGTTTGGCCCAGATATTCATGTACTCAAGGGTCTACAGATGCAGATTCCCATCAAATTGTGATGCAACCTGACAATTCTTCAGTTTCACCACAGGTTACCCCTTTAATGAACATTTCCTTGCCTGACAACGTGTTGACATCACATCCTGAGGCTATAGGAGCCTCCATATTGGATTCATCAGACACTCCTCCCCCGAACCAGTTGGCTCTCACTCGGCACAACAACATGGGAGCCAAGTCGAAAGTTTTTCAGAATAGCATTGAGCGTTTTTTGCCCCTACCAGTGCAACTCAACAGAACATCGGGGAACAGGTCTCGGAGCCATGGAAGAATGAAAAGAAAATACTCGGGGGAATCACTGACGAGAAAAGGACGAACAAGGGACTGAAGAGTTTTGTGTTTAATCTCTCCAGTGTTGAACTCTCCTATATGGACATTGACATTTTGAATAAAGGACTTTCCTTTATACTTGCACAGGTTAGTCAGCTCAGTGAAGTACTCATTGATCTAAGGATGTTTGTAAGATCCATTTCACTGAAATTGTTCTTTAACAAGGATAATGTTTCTGGTTCAAGCACACATGATTCATTCAGCTTCAAAAGAAAGAGCACTTTTACACCAGTACTACATCCTTTCTTAGAATGCTTCATTAAGGCATGTGAACGAGATTTTTACTCGTATTATTTAGATACTAGACACAAAACATTATTTTTTAATACCAGTAAAGAAGAGTGGGCATCTATACATACTCTGCTCAATAATGCAGGTCTGGTTATCAAACCAGCAGATAAGGGAGGGGGGTAGTCTTGCTAAATACAGATGATTATGTACTATGCATGAATAAGTTGCTTGAAAACACTGATACATATAGATTGATTGATCAAGGCACTGTAGAGAGATTGATATACGAGGTTCATAATGAACTGTATGACCTGATGATGTGCAGATAAATAGATCGTGACCTATACTTATTTCTTTTGGTAGAACATCCTTTATTACCATACATCAAAGGACTTCCTAAGATTCATAAAAATGTTACCCCACCCACTTTACGTCCAATTGTAGTAGGTAATGGATGGGTAACAGAGAATATCTTGATTTACATAGAGAAGAAATTAAGACCTATAGTAGCTGACATACCTACTATACTTAAGGACACATACCAACTATTGAATGACCTTAGTGAGTTGGATAGTGCCATTACTGAGTCATGCTTGCTAGTAACGCTAGATGTTAAAAACCTTTTCACTTCGATTCCTAATTCCTATGGACAGGAAGCCATTATGAATATATTGAACCACTGTGCAAGGTACAGTAGGAATTAACAAATTCTGTTGAATGCTTTGTTGGAATTGGTATTAATCAAAAATGTCCTTATGTTTAGAGAACAGTTCTATTTACAACAATGGGGGGTGGCGATGGGTACTCCCTGTGCGAATACATACGCCAATTTGGTAGTGCACTATTGGGAGGTTTCTTCTCTGTTAAATAATAACTTTTCAAAGATTCTTCTATATAGAAGATTTGTTGATGATGTTCTACTCATTTGGGAAGGTACAGCAGAAGAGTTGACAACTTTTATCCAAGAGCTTGAACTCACTACAGAGTTTCTAAGATTTACAATAGAATTCTCGCCTGCACATGTCAATTTTTTGGATGTCAATATCAGTAAGAATGGTAAAGGAGGACTAAATACGTCTCTATATAGGAAGCCTTGCTGGAGAAACACCATACTCAGATTTGATAGTATGCACCCCAGATTTGTTTTTAGAAATATAGTTAAAGGTCAGTTTATCAGGATCAGTAGACTTTGTGATCAGCCAGAGGTCCTTGAGAAAGAATATCAGTTGCTGGAGGATCTCTTCCTAGATAGGGGATATGATATGGAGATGGTACACAGAGTTAAGGACTCTTTTACATCTGTAGATAACAGTATTGAGGTTGAACAGGTTTATCCTAGATTCTACAAACAATATTGTAGTAGCTTTGATGCTCACAAAATTAGATTCTGCACCAGGTTTACAAGTGATATTAAACATATCACAGGCATTGTTTCTAGGAACTGGCACATCCTGATGATAGATAATGATATAATAAATGTAGCAGGTCATGAACCCACTTTTACATACAGGAATAGTAAAAATCTAAAAAGGATATTGTGTGTTGAGCATTTTGAGAGATCAACAGACATTATATATAGAACTAAGGAGAGATTTGGTACATACCCTTGTGGTAAGTGTAATATGGGCACCTGGATCTCTTGTCAACAGGAGTTTATACATCCTAGCTTAGACTATACATTTAAGCCTAGACATACAGCTAATTGTGAGGATAAGAACATCATATACTTGGCAAACTGTGAACGGTGCCAAGCTTTTTATATTGGCATGACTACCAGACGTTTGAAGGACAGGATATATAATCATATCTATGAAATAAAAAAGTCTGATATTAAGAATGCTCTGGCCAAGCACATTTTGGAACATCCAGGACATACCTTTGGTTTCAAAGTGTTGCAGAAAAAATCTCCCAACAAGAGGAAGGGGGATAATTTTAATGAGCTAGAAAACAGAGTTAGGATGGATTTTGAGATTGAAGGCACATTATCCTCCAGGACTTAATTCTTATGTTAGCATTAGATCTTCTTTGAAGGCACGAAAGTAGTAATACAGGATGGTTAGAGAACTTAATAGCGAGAGTATTTTTTGCTCACAAATGGGGGGGGTGATGGGGGGCGGGGGAGGGGGTGAAGTGAGGTTCAAAGCATTCACGTCCTCAGTGGTTTAGAGATGTTACACTTTGAGGGCCTTTAATTGTAATTATAATGCAGAGAGAGATGATGATTGCTTTTGGGATGCAAGACCCTTATTAATAGGAAATGCACGTAGAAGGATTTTCTGGTTATAGTGGCAACGTGATGGTCGTAGGAGAGATTGCTCCCAAATATAGGGTTTAGTTTTTAGGATGATAAACATGCAAGATATATGTATTTTATTTTTCTCATTATGACATCTTTCTTCATTTTTGTCATTAGTATTGTGTATTCCTCATGGGAAGTGGTTTTAGAACACACAAGTTTCCTGGCTGGTATTGAATGTCAGTGAGATATATATACAATATATATATATATATATATATATATATATATATATATATATATATATATATATATATATATATATATATATTTATATATATTTCTTACATCTGAGGATGATGAAAATATCTAATTGAGTAGTTGCATATTTTATATTCCATACTTTACATTTTATATGTATATACTTATATATATATATTATTTTTTGTTTAATATTTTGTTATCTTGACATATATATTTATGATAACAGTGTTCTTATCAGCTTGTTTAAATTGTTAGAGCTGTTTTTTGGGATGGATGTGTGATTTGCTATCTTAATTGTATGATTAATTGGATGATTGCACATAATGAGTGCAGGGAGTAATACTCCCCTTTTTGTATATAAGGAAGTTCTCTATGTGTGTATATTAGATCTGAAGAAGCGTACTTTTTGTGCACGCGAAAGCGCTCATCTTCTATCAATAAATCGTTGATTTTATCGTGGTGGTCTGCTTCACCCTCACTTTTCTTTTATTATGCTAATAGTGGCCACACAAGTACATGGATGATACTAACTGAAATTTATTTCATACATGCATACGTAAACCAACATTTTTTTAGGTTATTTTTGCTACTGTACCGGGAATCAAGTTATACCAACGTGAATTCTCCCATTCATTTTCCATAGTAACTACCACAGTACAGTAGAGGGGTCTAGATGGACCACGACACAGGCAGCCATGTGGCTGCTTGCACTGTAGCCTACATCCTGGCAGTGACAGTGTTTGCATAATGCAAATGCAACTCCATCCCCATCCCAGCTGGGAGAATGACCTTACCCACAATGCAAACATTCCCCTGCTGACAAATTACCAGTGGAATTCCTGAAAACTGCTGCAGAAGCAGTGGCCTACCCTATAGCCATTCTAATTAATAGATCCCTTTCAGAAGCCATTGTCCCCAAAATTTGGAAACTATCTTATATAATCCCCCTACATAAAGGAGGCAGCTCCACAGAACAACTCCTGTGAGTGCATGCACCTGCACACTTACTTATAAATCTCATCATCAAATGGTGTCTTAAGTGAGCTGAAATCTAGCCCATAAAATATGCATCACAATACTACCCCCATGCTATAATGTCCATAATATCAGATATATATATAAAAAAATAGGTGTATATGTCGAGTATATGTACCATCATTGTGAAAATAGTGCCTTGTTTTATATCTTACATTAATAAACGTCTGGATCCCCACTGGACAGAAAAACTACAAACTGCAAATGATCTGAAACAATTTTGACAGCAGCACTGTAATAGCCTCGCCTTGACTACTTTAGCAACTTACATGGCAGAGGTTTTCTTGGTCTACTGTACCTTCCACCCAGCATCCTCCCACATCATAAACAGTCAAGTCCCATATGAAAATCCAGACAGAAATTGCTTAAATGGCAAAGCAGAAGAAAAGTACGTGTCACTCAATCACATACAAGTATGTCCACACAATTCCAAAATAGTTCTGGTACTTTTGTGTTCCAAATGTTAAATCAGGAAAGAGTGTGTCAATATAACCAACCTGGAAAAATTAATATCTATGACACGCTAAGTGAACCATACTACAGATGATGTACCAATCCTGAATCACACAAAAGTAGATATCAGTCCAACAAATACGTGCTTATGGCACTAAAGCAAACTCTATAAACTCCTACCAGATCATAATAACGATTATGGTACCCTTCAGCCATTTTCATGTTACTTGCAAAATTCCACTGACCAGATCCTACGTATGTCAAAGTAATCCTCTTATTTGCCACCTTCAAGTCATTTACAGAATGTTTCATTTTTGTTTTAACTTATTTTCCTTTATCAGTGCTCACCTGGCCATTTTGATTTGGTACAATTCAGCTTTGTGTTCTTTTGCCAACGACTAAATCACTGGCACATTTATCTTTGCTAGAATCAGGCAGAACATTTGACTTGCAATCTTCTGTTATTCCAATGCTGATCACTTATCTTACCTGAGGTTGGTGTATTTAATCCTCACCCTGATCAAATCATTTTTTTTTGCTGACAGAATAGCCTTTATCCTTCTAACATACCATTATTGAGATTTTACAGAAGACAGCCACACAATCCTGCTGTGAGTTAAATACAACCAGTTAAAAACAAATGAGCTTTAAAACAATAGACTCTATTATGGCTATTAAACTCTCTGCTGTCCTAACAAAACATTAAAAATCCTTGCAATATTAGTGACATGCTTTAGTAACACACTGGCTGTATTTTCAATGCACATTATGAGCCAGATTCCAAAAGGCTTACACTAGATTAAGTCACTTATACTGAGAGCATGTCTTCTGGAAATCCAGCCCAATGTTTACTGCTACCAACATTTAACTGAACAAGAGAATCTGTCTACCTAGCTACATATGAGGATGGTGGATATTGGCAATCTAAAAAAGTGACCAAACTGTCCATTCATTAATTACAGCAATAAGCCTTAATGAGCATTTACATATTTTGCCATTCACATACCATGCTCTCATTTCTCTATATTTAGCCCTGTCTGTAAAAAAGTGGAAAGGGGTATCAGAAATTATATGCAAGAAAAGTATGCAAACTTGCTATAAAACAGAACTTTTTTCTTAGAAATGTAATCCCTGAAATTCCTACTTGGCACTCCTCATAAATAATGGTTAGTTATAAAGTAAATTATCTTTTTACAGCATTTTAAGAAAGTCACATATAGAGGGAAAAAGAGTACAGACTGCTTCAGAAGTATTGGGAGTAACAGGGTCAAGGAAATGTGTAAAATACTGGAAGAAGGTCATTCATGGCATAAGAAGCCAGGTTAAAAAAAAAAGAGCATAGCAGGATTAGATGTTGTACTCACCAGCTATCTAAATAGGTTATTCAGAGGAGGGGCATTGTAATCTGCAAAGTCTCTTGGCTACAACATGCAGTGTAATCCAAACTGTTTAGACGCAACAGGAAGCAGTACTACCCATTAACTGAATTGTACATGGATATACTAAAAGTGCCTCCTAGCAGTTATTAGCACAGCACTACTGCATTTATTTTATCTCTTGTTTTCTTGACAATATTTGTTTTTTTAAGGCAAATTTCTGCAGTAACTTTAAATTGCTGAAGTCATAGAATCGGATGTATTTCAGCTACTAAGGAATCCTCTACTGCAGTATGTTAAGAAGAGATGGAATGTTGCTTTTTTTCTAATGGATGTGTATAATTTTCTTTAGCATAACTACTTATGACGTTTTTAGTTACACTTGATGTACTGGTGATTTTGAGTTTAGATGAATAGAAAGTATTTCATGATTTAGTTTTATGCAAGAGGTAGATCCAATTTACAGATGTATGGTCTTGAGGCACACTAAAATAAATGCAAGTTAGCTATGACATTTACAAACCGATTTAAAGGTATTTAGAACTGACAATTTTTTATTGAGTTGAAGGTATGACCATTATTTTGCAGACATAGGATTTTTAGTTTGGTTGAACGGTATCTGCAATGCACTGATGATGGCAGCTGTGCTTTGCTGACATGGCTCAAACAATTTGATACTTCTCAGCACTTGTTCTTAAATAGTATATAGGCCTTCCTATTCATGTGTGCATTTCTCTTACAAAGTTCCCTACAGTAACTCTTAACTTGAACGGTATTCTTAGTTCACCCTTTCACACAGTGTTGATATTAAAAGGTGGGTTGCTCTATAAACCCCTTTGTTTTTATTTTTTTTTAATGAAGTACCACCAAAGTATTTTGTCCTCAACAGCAGGGTTTCATGTTTAGCATCTGTTTCAACACAATACTGATACAATAAACTGATAATTCTGTTGTGGTGGCTAACAATTTTTGCAATATGGACAGGTTGCAAAAATTTTGTTGGATTTTAAGTTAACTGTATATAAATTATCATAAATGAAATGGCTTTTTAATGAGCAGCTAATAAGTGAGCAGATGGCATTCTGTTCAAGGAATACACCCCTTTGCATATTGGCTATCTAGTTTGACAACAAAAGATTACATTATAAAATAAGCTTAAAGCCAGATGGGAAATTAAGGCGTGTACATGTGTTTTGTATATTAATGATTACTTTGGTTGGAGGGTGGCCTAATGGTTAAGGTGTTTGCCTTACAAACACAAGGTGCAGGGTTTGAGTCTCATAAGGGATAACTGGCTAAGCTTAAAATGGCTCGCAAGGGCAGTTAGCTTAGTATGAATCTATGAAGTTGTTGACTTGGGGATCACAGGCTTGTTTCTTTTCATTGTCCTCAAAGAAGTATAGTAATGTTACCTTTCTCAATGGCAGTGTACATTACAGAAAAACTCACTCCACATGGATATAGTTGTCAGAGATCTTGTGCAAAATGCAGTTCAGTCTGCCAAGTTTTTATATAGCAAGGATAGGAATGAAAGTATAATTAAACCTGTTTAATTTTTTTCACAACTTTCTACTCCGTTTATGTTTATATCACAGAGGATTGTATTGAAGGAAGACATAGGCAGACATGATAGGTTATAGCCTGAAGTTATATTCAGTAGTTCTCATATTGTTAATGAATTTAAGAAGTGGTTGTTTGACTGTGTGAGTGGATATTGCCTGTAATTTGCATTGTAACTCTACAGACAATCTCATACTGTTAATGAATTTAAGTGGTTGTTTGACTGTGTGAGAGGATATTACCTGTAATCTGTATTGTAACTCTACAGTCAATCTCATATTGCTAATGCATTTAAGAAGTGGTTGTTTGACTGTGTGAGACGATATTGCCTGTAATTTATATTGTAACTCTACAGACAATGCAATACTTCAAAGGCCACAAGAAAAAAAAAAAAAAAAAAACAAAAGTGGTGGAGAAGGGAAGTAGAATTCCGGAGAGGTTCTGGGAACTTCATCTTACTAGGTAATATAAAGACTTTAACTGAGCAAAGGGGCACGTAGTAATATATCACAGGGTATAGTTGTGGGACCAGTACTGTTAGTACACTTATATCAAAATATTACACTGAGTTATAAACTCAACTAAGGCTGAATTAAATATTAATGATACAAAGTATTTCCCTTTATTATTTCCAATGTCTAAGCTTAATTACCAGGAGTTTTAATGGAAAACTCAATTATCTGTCCAGAAGCTCTTCTTAGTCCAGCAGCAGTGACACCAGCACTGAATTGCTGGAGGTCTTGGGTTTGAATCCAAATGAGAGCTATTACTTTCCTTTCATATTTCCATGATTCTAACAATGCCTAAGCAGGAAGCTTTCTCTGCATGTGTATATGTTTCTAATGACCTTAATCCCCATGGTAGTTCTCTAGCTGAAACGAAAAAGGGCTTTTAACTGAAAACTCGACACCTGTTTATCAGAGGTTCTTGTTATTCCAGCAACAGTGATACCAGCATGTGTGAAATCTTTGGTTTGAATCTCAAATAGGAACTATTTTATTATTTTGCTATTTCCATGTTTGATAGACATAGACAGGGTTGGTGTTCTCCAGTGTTTTGCAATCTGGCATTCTGGACAGATAAGCAGCACATAAGGTTAAAAAAGCAAGTATATGTACTATAAGGGCATGGGCAACATACGGGCAACATACAGTTGTGATGGGGTCATTTTAAGTAGGAAAAAGAGGTACACGATTAAGCTATAATAATTCCACAATTATAAATTATGTTATGCAACTTGAGAAGGCAGTTGTGAATACTAGTAAAATGCTTGGATGCATAACAGAAGGGGGGATTTCAGAGATGCTGAGGTCATCCTTTTATTGTGCAGGGGACTGGCTATGGTCACAACAGGGGTAAAAAGGAAAATAAAAGTTGGTGATAAAAAGGGAGATTGAGTTAGAGGACAGAAAATATTGCTACATTTAGAGAATGGTGAAACCCCAGAATGCATTTCTTGAGGCAATGACACAGTGCAAGTCATTAGATTATATACAGCTAACTTAAAATCCATATTTGGTTGAGACAGCACAAAGAAAGAAAGAGAAAAGCTTATGAGAAAGGTTGTGATGCTATGCTAAGGCTGGCTGCAATATTTTGACAGACTCTACAGGGTATCAATTTTTTTCTTCTATTAATGTCACTGTATGAAAAGTGGAAATCAAGGGCAACACCAAAGAAAAGCAGGCATCTGAGGCAGCCTATCTGATTCAGAGTTGTCATTCTGAAAGTCAGTGTGTGTTTAATCTTTTCAACCAGAGCAGATTTTTACCTTTAACCCGAATGACTATGGGATAAAAGCTGTTAGGCGACATTTATGTAGATTTACTAATAAATCTAGTTGTGAGGTTGAAGGTTACCTGTTATATTCTCGAAAGTCGACAATGTCGAATCAGGCATTGTCAACACGAGAATAGCGAAAGTGCAGAACAAACGGGTAAACGGAAATCTCCATAAGGGGAGATTTCTATTTGCTTCAATGTAGTGTGGTCTCAGAGTTGGTATATTTAAGTAGCGGGGGTGTGGGGGGTGCAGGGGGGCTTTCCCCCTGCATACACCCTTAAATTTTCTTTTTAAATTTATTTTTAATGAACATTCGAAATTTTAATGGTTCGATCATTAAAGGTCGACATTTAGTGATTCGAACCATTAAACTTTCAATGTTCTAATATAGACCCGAGGTTGAAACCATAGATTTAGTCTAGTGTAATAATATGTTTTTGTTTCATGAACACTACTATCACCAGGTAAGGGGAGTTGCGATGGGCATGGCCATTGCAAATACGTACACTAATATAGCAATGTACGGGAGGAAGAATATATTTTTTGACAATACAAGTGCATATTACAATTATATTAAGTTCTTTAAAGGTTTTGTTGATAATGTATCTTTTTTGATTTGATATGGTAGTTTAGAAACACCATAAGAATTTTTCAGCTATTTGAATTCTAGCACCGCTTTCCTAAACTTTAAACCTTTCTTCCCTAGTTCAAGTATTAATTTTTTGGACATTAATGTTTTTATTCAAGAGGGTAGAATAGGAATGAAGATTTATAGAAAGGAAGTACAAACATCAAGATCCACAGAACAAACTAGTTAACCACAGGAATATCGTTAGCAACACAAAACTACCTTTTGTAACTTTTGCAAATTAAATAAAATCAATTAGTTTTTATCAGTGAGTATCTATATCGTTCAAGGTGCTACAGGTGGTCCTGCACAAATATCAAGATACTTGCATAGTAAGATTATGCATCCCTCCCGTATTTATAAAGACATTGCTCATAGCCAATTTTTAAGAGCAAGCAGACTGAACACTGATACAGAAGAGTGTTCTAAGCAGATTAATGAGATGTACTCCATTTTGTGAAACGAGGTACAATTTACAGATGTTAGATAGAAAGTTATAGATGAGAGAAATGACATTGCTAAACCATATTTTTCTGAAATGGATAATGTTGGAATGTTAGAAAATTTATCTAGTACCCCCCCCCCCCAGTTTAGTCTAAGATACGGTTTAAAATATAATACACGTACTAGTAAGATTAAAAGTATTAAACAAAACTGGCCTATACTACGGTCATTTGATAATGTGAAGGAAATTGTAGGGGAGTATCCAAGTTTTGCATACAACAGGCGTAGAAACGGAAGACAACTTTGCTTTTAAAGATGTGGGGATACAACCTAAGTATAAGAGAGCAACTAGGGGTACAGTCCCATGCTACATGTTTCAGTTTTGTAAATATATAAACAAGAATAATGAGTTTATACACCCTGGTACTAAAAAAAATTTCTTTTTCAGACTTTTGTCACATGTAAGACCAAGAATGTTGTTTATTTGGCTGTGTGTGAGAAATGTCCCTCATTTTATGTTGGCAAGACCAACAGAATGTTGAAGGAATAAATAGCCGATCATCTGTCTGATATACGTAGAAAAAAATTAAAGCAATGCCCTAGCTAAACATATAATGAGTATGCAAGCTACACATAGTTTTAAATTTGGAGTTATTTTTGCCGAGGGGGGAGATATCATCTTGAATATGGAGTATAAGTGGATTAATTATTCTGCTGTATTAAACCTGTTTTTTACTTAGTACATTTTGTTGGAGTTCCTTTTTTCATGATTATATACAGCTAACTTAAAATCCATATTTTGGTTGACACAGCACAAGGATGAATGAGAAAAGGTTATGAAAAAGGCCATTATGCTATGTTAAGGCTGGCCACAACATTTTGGATAGATTCTACAGGCCATCAATCTTTTTCTTCCACTGACATCACTGCATGAAAAAGTGGAAATCAAGGGCAACACAAAGCAAAAGCAGGCATCTGAGACAGCCTATCTGATTCAGAGCTGTCATTCTGAAAGTCAGACTGTGTTTTATCTTTTCAACAAGAGCAGATTTTTGTGAAATTTGGAGTCTCATAAATGTGTGTCTTCAGTTGGAGTTATGTTTATAGAACTCTGCTCTATCAAAAAATGGTAATTCGACAACAGTAAAATCAATGTATCACCAGGTGAACTTTACACTCTTTCCCCCTTGTATGTGACTCTAAATTCCCTGGTGATTTAGTGTTCTTATTCCTTATCTGCAAACACATTCTCACCTTACCCAAATAATTCTGAATTGTGACAAGTCTGGCACATCCCTCCTTATACCGCCATCACTAGCTGCTAATCAGAACACCTAATGTATACATTATCATGTGTACACTTGTCATTCATATCACATACATGGGCAGTTGCTCATGAAGGTGCTGCATTTGTATCAGCTGTTAGACTTCAGAAGCTTATGTAGGGGGAGGTTATTTCTGTTAAGTGTTTAGATAGTAATCCCCATGCTATGATAAACATAAAAGAGGACTGCAGTAATACGCAAGATGAGATACTGTAAGATTTAGTATGTGGGGTATGTAAATATTATTCTGCAGACTAGGCCAACGATCAATTCCCTGTGAAAATCAGTTGTAAGTGAGGAGGGTACATTAAATTAATGTGGAGGACTTTGTCAGATGCTGAACCTTGCAATGGGTAACTGAAAAGGCATACTAGGCAACAAATATTTTGTTCTTAAAACAAACATTTGTAGAACAAGGTTCAGGAAATGAGGACAAACTTTTCCCAGGATGACTGTCCAAGAAACAAAATACTGTGCCACTCCGGTGGCATAGAGGGATAAAGCCCTATGACCCTGGCAACCTGGGTTGGATTAGTGGCTCGGGTGATTAACAGAGAGGAAGGGAGGGATGGGTGTAGCCATCACAGGGGTGGATGAGTGGTCCCGTGGGCATCTATTGCGACAATCCTGGTGAAGGGTTGGGATGGCGCATGGTAGGCATGCGTAAAGAAGGTAATAGGGTGGAGACATGGCTGAGCTGTTGCAGAAGTGTGGTGATACTAGATACATCAGGCATACCCTTGGGACTGCAGCGAAGGGGGGAAATGGGTAGGTTGCAAATAAAAAGATCCCTCCCCTGGACAGAAGCTGAGATGTGTACAGGCTCCAGTATCATTGCTCCACAACTGTCCCAAGCATATCTGAAAAAGTCCGTGGGAGGGAGGAGCAAGGAAGACCCGACTTAGGCAGGTGCTAGGTACCAAGCTGGTAAATATGAAGGGCAGAAGGATGAAGAAAATAGAGACAAAAACTTCTGGGCACTAACCTGTGATGAAATATAAGCAAAATTTACCTATTATAGATCTATTCTGTGCAGAAAAATGTAATCTTCATATGAAATAACTTTTACCACAATTTACACAGGCTAAATATTTATGCTCATAAATCACGCTGCTTGCATTACGTATAGGACCTCTCCTAACATGTTGTAATCAATAAAAATATACTTCATCTGGCAAACCTATGTCTGTTACTGGAACATGCAAACCACTCATACCTTTCGACCTCTTACTGCAAGAATTATGGACAAAACCCAAAAACTTTGCAGGGGACAAAAAAAACACTTTAAATGTTGCTCTTAAAAACTTAGAAAGCTTCTAGAACAGGTTTTGCGTAAGCATGCACTTTCTGAAGGATACGACACCTGAAACTTAGATTTTGAAATACAAAAGCTGAACAGTCCTTTTTATAAGATCTGAGGAAGGCTTATTTGCCGAAAGCGCTTATCGGAAGACTGAGGACTGCTTATTTTATGTTATATTCTTTTTATTAAAGTTTTGATTTTACTATTAAGTTTTACTACCGTGGTGGACATCAGGAGTTTTTAGTAGCATTGTAAGGATAGGGCAGTATTCATAAGCTCAGCCTATACCCCATAGCAGGGTTGTGCTAGTGAGGAAAATAGTGCAGACAGCAGTTGCAGGACCTACTAGACAAAGCAGGACAATGTTAATTGTTGATAATGTATGAACTGAAAGAACATACTGGAAAAGGATATGAGGATTTCCTGAGTCCACATGTGTGGATAGAATCAGCGATTGCAAAGTCAACCCCAGTGAAACAGTCATCTCACAGCATAAACCATTGGTTGCCACAATCAGCTCCAAACAGCTGTCAGAGAAGGTTCTAAGGCCAACAAACACTAGGCTGGAGAGGAAGTACAAGGGTTCAGGAAAATACTCAGGGCTCTATCACCTCAGGAAGAAGAAGAAATGGGTGGAGTTGAAGAATAATGGCAGCACCTCAAAATCGAATGTATTAGCATTACAGAACAGGTAGAGACAGGTATGGAAGCAAGGTACATTAGGAATGCTAGTAGTGGAATGCAGAAGTCCAGGAAGGTATCAAAAGAAAGAAGTGCAGAAAAAAGTGGGAGACAGAAAAGACGGACCAGGTTAAAAAGGAATACTGGTTGGTTAACAAACAGGATAAGAGAGGAGTTACAATAAAAAAGAACAACCCAGAGGCACTCTACCAGCTTCTGGAAAGTGACTCAGTAGCTGGTATAGAAACTTTATCTTCTTTATCTTTCTGTCTTTGCCTTACAATCAGTTAGTCAAGACAACCTTCATAAGGGATGCCAGCAAGAACCTTCTCACCAGTACACAGAAAATCAAAGGCAGATGGAAGGAACACTTCCAGCAGCTTCTGAATGAAGAAAATCAGACAGAAGCTGTATTGCCCCAGACACTGCCTATAGTGAGAGTCCACCAGAGAAGAAGAAAGAATAGCACTAACGAAAACAAAGTCGGGGAAAGCAGCAGGCTGAGATGAGGCTACAGCAGATATGACCAAGATTTGGGTGGTTAGTTCTCCATCATTGTGAGTTGGCAAGTCATAATGGAATGAAGTTGACTGACTCCTATCAAGGGACAGAGCGATGCACATCTCCATTTGATAAGGGATAGAAGCAAGTGAGAGATGCCTTTAAGCATGGATGTGTGGCATATAAGGTGCTAACATCACTGAAACTCTGGCTCAAAGGATAAAAAAGAAGAAAGTTTCTCTGACTAACCAAAGGGCATCATGGCAATTAATACTCCCCAAGCCATCAAAATGATTTATTTATTTATTCTGTTTTGACCGGCTAATCCCACTAACCTAATAGCCTCTTTTCAGGGGGACCCAAGGTGTTATTTAACCAGGGCAATGGGGAACTTCCCCTTTTTTTTTGATAAGTGCCATGAGATCAGTTACATCCAGCTGAGTACAACCAACTCAAGCAAATGGAGCCATGCTTAACATCTCATCTGTAGGATGGCATACTCTGGAGTGCAGCACCACTCTTATGCTACACTGCAGTGCCAGCAATTGATCTACCTGGAGGGGGAAGAGAACCTACAGCCCTCTGTACCATAGTTCAGTGTGCTACCTGACATGCCACTGACAAACCAGATACTGTACATGCAAGTTTTAAATATTCATATAATTTACTACACACGCACACAATTTTATATAGAATTATGTGTATATTTTTCTACTTCTCCATGCCTAGACAGACACATATTATATATATATATATATATATATATATATATATATATACATACATACACACACATATACACGAGTCCACTATGTAATTTCGAAATACTGAAATCTCGAAATTCAGTATTTTGAAATTACATAGCCGAAAACTCAAAGTTCAGAAACCGGCAGAAGCGAGAAATTCAAAATCCTGAAGCACGGACATGTTGAATTCCCCCTTCCGCTGGTGCGGTGTGTGAATGTATCGGTTGAATTTAGGTAAGTTTGTGTGTGTAAATGTGTTGGTTAGGGGCTTTAATGTGTGTAACTGTATGTTGTGACTATGATGGGTGTGTATGAGGCACTATAAGATGTGTGCGTGTGTGTGCGTTTCATTTGTGCTTTTGTTTGTGCAATCTCGGAGTTAGAATATATAAGTAGGGGGGTGCAGGGGGCTTGCCCCACTGCTTATCTATAGTGTATATGCATTTACTTGATTGTGGGGGTGTTTTGTGTTTGTTTATGTGTGTACTGTATGTGTAGTTTAGTTTTGGCATTTTGAATCTCGCGTTTGTGTGTTTTCGGAAGTGTGAGTTGTGCATGAGTTTTCGGCTATGTAATTTTGAAATACTGAATTTCGGGATTTCAGTATTTTGAGATTACATAGTGGATATATATATATATATATATATATATATATATATATATATATATATATATATATATATATATATATATCCTCGGCTTATACATACTAGGTAGTCGACCAACTGAAGGTAAATCATATATATTTCTCTATACCACTACAAGCAAATACATACACACATAAACAAGCTATTCTATATATACATGCATTTTTATGTCTTGTGTTGCGTGTGTGTGTGTGTGTGTGTGTGTGTGTGTGTGTGTGTGTGTGTGTGTGTGTGTGTGTGTGTGTGTGTGTATGCATACATACACACACATTATATATATATATATATATATATATATATATATATATATATATATATATATATATGTATGGGTTCACTACATATGACTGAAAACCCACAATCCCGATGCCCAGAATACAGAGTCTACAAGATCAACAGCCCATAAGCATGAAAGTACACATTATAGATGCCCTGAATACCGCCTGCCCAAAATCTCGAAAACAGCGATCCAACAGCTGTAACGTGCAGTGATACAGACAAACCAACACCAAAACCAAATGCTACGTGCATAATCTTACCCGATTGTGGAACAGTACACAAAACACTGACATCCATGAATCGGAGGCCACTGCAATACCCACACACCATCATAGCAAAAGAAAACCCTTGTCCTACACAGCAGGAATGTATTAGTTGCACAATGTACAAACACACTCAGATAATAACACAAAATACTAACACATAGTGGCACAACGGCACAGTTCCAAATACATTGCAGGTAGCTGTCATCACATCTTAAGCGGCCGTGCTATGCATCTAATGAAGTCCACAGTGGAATACTCATCTCTGTGATCCAGAACTTCTGTTGTCTATCCGGAACCCGCCTACGTTTTGGAGAGGGTGGACATCCTGCAGCTAGACACTCACGTAGGCCATCTACACGAGTCTGTTCCCTGGTTAGGCAAGTCATGAGTACAGACAGATCAGTCGCCCTATCCCCTAGAAGACATTTCAGTCGGTGATGCCACGCCTCCAGAGAGTTCTGTGTGTGTGGCAGAAATAGTCTGTTTAACTCTGAAATATTCCAAAATCTGATAGGGAATAGGGGTGGGAATCTAGTAATGGTTGTTGATCTTGTAGTAAACTTCCTAACACGGCCCAGGACATACCAGTCCGAGAAGTACTTAATTACTTCCCTACCCTCGTCAGGGAAGGACTCCTCCAACAAATTAAATGTAGCTATTACCTCTGACTCCTCTAGAAATGCTAGACCAACCAGTGATTTGACAGCTAACTGGAACTCATGGCTGCGGTTATACAATGACCTCAATCCCAACTGCTGCACTTTGCACCAGACATTCTGGCCAAAGTGAAATAAAAAACCCTTAGCTGTTACGTCAGTGAAGTTTAGCCTAACATTCTTGATAGCAGCAACCTCATAGTCACAAAGCACATACTGGAGTGAAAGTGTAAAGTTTTGGGACACAAAAAAATATAACACGCAGTGCCATAATATGTTGTAAACACAGACAGACTTTCTGACATCAACCCATGTATGAGAGGGACACATTTACTGTATCCACAGCACTTAACAATCCCAAGTATGCTATACAGTTGGTGGCATACGGCACCCTTGCAGAAGTACGTCCCATCCATCAATCATATTGAAGCTACACTCAAGTCATGCAGGTTATTCACTGTAATAAATACAACATGTGTGTCTGAGCCTGGATCAGCAGCACGTTTCACTATAAATTCACCTGTCTGTAAGGGGAAGCAGCTAAAGTCTAATCTTTCTAAGGTTAAGTTAGGTATGTGTCCTACAGATGCATTCTTACACCTTATACGGCGTATTTGTTGCAACATGGCCTTCATGTTAGGAAGACTGGGTACACATCCTAAGGAAGTGGATGCCAGAGCATCATCCACTAGTAAGCATGGTGTGTCCCTAGACATGGCAGCTTCCACGCAGAGTGAACCCCAAACGCTGTAATGTTCTACTTCTACCGGATCCCCCACATGATTGTGCAGCACGGATTTCTGCAGCCTCTCACCTTCTGATAAGGACTCAGTCACGGTTCTTCCCCTGCATGTGTTACTTCGTTTCCACTTGCAACGCCAGTAATGCTTACTACCAGATTTCCACTCTAGATGGTAGATGTAGCCATCGATTATCAGCACATCTTTACACTTCCGGGATCTCAGCCTTGGGTACAGCTTGCCAACAGGACCGGGAGCATCATACTGTTGGGTTGGCCATCCTTGCAACGTCAGCCATTGTACAATCTAGCAGAGGTTACGCGCCCTTAAATACTGGAAGTTCCGAGTAAGGTATATAACTATGGTGACAGTGATTGAATATCTACTTTTCTGGGTGGTTAGGTGAGCTGATTCAATATTCTGGGCATTGGTAATGTGTACTTTCGTGCTTATGGGCTGTTGGTCTTATAGGCTCGGTATTCTGGGCATCAGGATTGTGGGTTTTCGGTCATATGTAGTGAACCCATATATATATATATATATATATATATATATATATATATATATATATATATATATATACACACACGTGTGTGCATACATGCATGTGTGTGTATATATTAGATATATACATAAATGTTTTAGCATCTTCTGGATGTTTTCAGAAGGACAGAAATGATTTGTAAATGATAAACATATTTTACTCCAGTACTTCAACAATAACAAAAATATCTCCTGGCTTATTGATTTTTTGATATACTCCTGAAAAAAAAAGTTAAAAATTCACATTTTAATGCCAACCTGAGATTAAATAGTAGACTAACTTATATAAATAGAGTGGTCTGTAATCAAGTAAAACATAGCTGAAATTAACTTCCATCCCAATCGGTACTGTCTACCATTTATTTATTTTTGTTCCAGTGCCTTCCATCCATGAAGCTTCCACTGACTCGACAGTGCCAATTTGTTTCTCTGCTCCAAGGATTACACTGGTAGCTGAGGTGTGGGATGCCGGGGGGGGGGGCTTCATTCAGGTAACCATGTGGATGCTTTGTGCTCTCACAGGCATCATTGCAATGACAGCATTTGGACTGCTTAATTCCAAACCCCTCATATGCAAACTGCATCACAACAGTGGCCCCAAAGATTCTCCGGTTATATCTGCACACTCACCACAAAGGCCACTGCCCATCAGTGGCTTGGAGAACTTAATGCCTGCCACCTCTCCGTGTCATTTCCTCTGATAGATAGCAGTGTGTGTGTGTGTGTGTGTGTGTGTGTGTGTGTGTGTGTGTGTGTGTGTGTGTGTGTGTGTGTGCGTGCGTGGTGTGTCTGTCACCTCCGCTCTCCCCCAGAATGAGCCGCTGCTAACATGGTCAAGTACTCAAGTCACTAGTCAAACTCTGATCACTTTGGTCATAGTCAGGGGTTTATCCCTCTATGCTTTTGGTGTTGGCTGTATTTCCTGTCACTTATACCTCGTTCATGAATCTAATGGCATGAGTAGTACAACAATCTGAGGGAATGGTGGTTTCATCACTGGAAAAGAGAAAACAAGCATTTTAACAGTGTTCAGAAAAAAAAAATTCTTGTTTAGAAAATCTGGAATGATAAAAGAAACTAGACATGATGCTCTTAAAATATGGGATAAAACACTCAGCAGTTTAACTTTTTCTTGTGGCGATCAAGCCAAGTAATGTCTACTATTGAGTTAAAATCCATGACCTTGTGGAATAAAGAAAAGGGCTCAATTTATAACAGTTTTCAAAATGATTCACAGGTTGTAATAAAGCCCTTATGGGCTGAAGCATAATATGCCAAGGCAGGCATCCAGTAATTTTCAAATTGTAATGTACACTAACTGAATGAAAATGTTTGAGGTTAAATCTGGAGCACAAGGCCAGCAGCAGAAACGTTATCTCCTCCTCCGGCAGTCTGATGCACTTTAGTACATACTAACACTGGTGCAACACAGATTTCATAGTCATGCTCCTCCCAGCATGAAACTGGCCTTCTCTCCTGAAATGGGATTCTCTGACTGCCTTCTTCACGGCTGATGGAGAATGAGTCATCCATGAGAAGTCTGGCTTTGCTGGTGTCAATCTCTGTAGAGCCACAAACATACCTATATGCAGTCAAAGATGCTTTGGCAGTAGCAGACATAGTGTTTTTCCATGCAGATGCTTTTGTGACAATAATTGCTTGGAAGGCTAGGGTATGGACATGCAGTCGAGTGAGTCTCCGTTGATCAGTTCTGAGTTCCATGGAGTTCATTAACAGATAGAGTTCCCGCATTTGATCAAGTATTGATGCAATCCGTGGATATGGATCAGAAAGCACAGTAATATTGCCCCCTTTTACAAGGCTAAGAAGATTGGGTAGCTCTTGTTCATTCATGCCCAGGGAATCAGCATATGGAACAACATAGGTCAGGAGTTCTTTCATAAGGCCTTCATCGACAAAGGAGGCCATTTCAAGGTGAACTCCAGTGCTACTGTCAAGTGACACCATCACATTTTTAAGTGCCTTTAATCTTTCAAGACGCTGGCCTACAAACACAAAAACATGGAATGTTAACACTACAGATGGACGCATACACAAAAATAAGTAAACAATACTTTTGAATTCTTATTCATTTATAGTATGTTATGATACTTTTTTTTTTTTTTTTTTTGGGAGAACTGTAAAACTTGGTGCCTGACCTGAACAGTACCCAAAGTTATGTAACAAATATACAACTAAGACATGGAAGACTGACGTTTCTTCTTTAATTACAAAAACTTTGGTAACAATCACTACTGTGATGACGCATACTATTTTTCTTAATATGCCTCTCTGCAGAATGTACCACTAGTTACTGGATGTGCTATTTCAGTAACACAGGCTGTACTATGAAATGGCAGGACTTCCTGAGGATGATCTTGTGGTGCCATTTAACAGATGACCACACCAGCGTATAAATGTATCATCATATTACTTGTTATATCACAGAAGCAAATGAGTGGTCTTGCCGGACTATCAAGTATTTGCTAACATAACAATCATGAGACATAACAGACTTAAAAGTTAACCAAGAAGACCAACATAATTTTACATAAAATCAGAAGGCTATGACAGATAAAGCAAGTCATAAGATAGTCTTGGGAAATTAAATTATTCATTAAGGGCTAACTATGATATTAATAGTATGAAAATAATACTAAATCTAGTTTAAACTAGCCTACATAAAGCAACAATACTATACTGCACTAGAAGAGATGGGGAGTACCTGAGAATTAGATGATAGAATGGGGTGTGGTGCAAATTATCACACTCCATACTTTTGCACTTAATTTTTAAGCATTGTTTCTGTGCAGCCATAATCTGCTCTCTGTCATTAGACTATATGAATTGTACTGAGCATATTTTGAGATAAGATCTGAAAACAGAAATGAAATGGGAGCAGTCCATATGACAGTATGAAGAAAAAAATCAGATGGTTATCCAACCAAGATGAATCCTAAGAGGGCACATACTGGAGTCTATAAAGGTTGCAACAGTAATTAAGGAAAGCAGAAGAAACTGTAATATGATATACTGTAGAGGTTTTTTTTACCCCTCATTACTATCAAACCCTAGTCCCTAAATACAACTCATTCTTTTCTTCTCACTCCTGGCACTGGAGGATGTCAATAATGAAATGAAAGAGGTGTGGATTATTTCCACCATGCTGTAAGGTTAGAAGATATTTGTTTGCTCCTAACACTCCTTTATTGGCTACTAACTGCAGGGTAGCACTTACTATGCATGCACTCCAGATTTGCAGTTTAAGTGCACGTGTTCCTTGACTGGGCTTGTGTCCCCAAATCACTGTGCATTGGAATTAACTTCTTAGGTACCTCCATATGGATCCTGTGATGGAACCTAGCCAACTTTCTACAACAAAATGACCAAGTATTCTTATTCTTCTTTGACCAGTTCAACTAGAAGCCAGGATGTTAACAAACCAAACCCCATCCAGGGCATAGTCTGGCCCCAAACTCCAAACACTGGGTGAATTACTATTAAAAAAACAGACAGGGAATCTCAGTAGAACATGTCATTTCTCTTAACATACAACATACTTCTCACTAGTGTAGAAGAATGATGAATTGAGTGTGCATTCTGTGTAAATTTGAAATGTCGGATGGTCAGTCAAATATAGGGCATTTACATTTTGTGAATTTTATTGCCAAAGTGTCGTTTGCTGCACTACCTAAAAATTACAAATTCTGAAATGGTTGCTTTTTCTTGAAACTTTAGTAGCAAAACTTACTCTTTTTTTTCATCTTTTGACATGTAACACTGCAACATATATTTGGATCAAAAACTGAATAGTGTAATCAATAAAAATCAGCAACGTTTAAATAATGTAATGCTGGGATATAAAATAAAGTCACTGTCCAAGTTAATATTTCATTAAATAGGTTCATAGGTAAGCACTAGGCTATCTGCCCAAGGGCATTTATAAGCCTAGCCAGAATGTGTTGGCTTTCGCCACCCCCTTAGATTAGTTCCCGTGCCTCTGTCCAGCAGAGCCATTAGTTCCCTGTGCCACTGTCCAGCAGAGCCACTGCAGTGATCCCCGGGGTAAATGTTCTGTTTCCCTTCCACCCGTCAAGGTTTCTCTTGAAGAGTGTTAGTGAGTGGCTCTGCCTGATGTATACTGGAATCCTGTTCCAAAGCATGGGGAGTCTCTGGGACAGGAATCTATCCCTCCAGCATGTCCTATTTATCATTGTGGTGAGGTTTAGATCTCTAGAGCATGTGGCTCTCTGGGATTTGTTTTTTTTTTGTTTTTTTTAAGTGGAGCATGTCCATCAATTCTGGGTTGGACATGGCCTTGTATGTCAAGCAGAGATCACCTCTGAATAAGTGGTATGCAACTGAGTACAGCTGGAGTTTCTTGAGTCGGGCTGCATAGGGCATCTGTTTGAGGCCAGTAATCCTCTTGGTGAGGTACTTTTGTGGTCTTTCCAGCTGTTGCAGGTGTCTTGTAAGGTACATCCCAAATGGGGCATTGTACTCTATGATGGGTCTAATGAGTGATGAGTAGAGAGGCACAATAACCTCTTTTGTTCTAGGTGCGAACCCTTTTGTAATTAGGTGGGCCACATAGAAGGATTTTCTAACCACCTTGGCAATATGATTATCAAAGGAGATTTTACTATCTACTTTGTTCCCCAGATCCCTTATTAAAGTTTCTGTATTTAGGGGACTACAACCTATGTGGTAGTTCGCGTGTACTTTATTTTTTCCAAAGGGGATGACTATGCACTTTTTGGCATTTAGCTTGAGGCCATGATTTTGACACCAGGTATCTGTCTCAGTCAGACCCTTCTGGAGGGTGTCTGTATCAGCCAGAAAATCAATTATGGCCCCCAGTTTGCAGTCACCTGCGAACAGTCAGCCATAGCCCTCCTATGTTTGCCTGTACCTCTGAGAAGTATACACCGAACAAAAGGGGTCCTAGGACTGAGCCCTGGGGGATGCCACTTGTAACCAGTTTAGAGTCGGATGTAGAGCCTGCAACTCTCACCATGTGGGTTCTATCCATGAGCCAGTTGGCAATCCATCTCATGACATAGGGGTTTATGTTCATGCTGGTGAGCTTGTCTATAATACTAGAATGGGGAATGGTGTCAAAAGCCTTTGCAAGGTCTAGGTAGGCTGTGTGGATCTCCTTTCCCTTGTCTAATGCCTTGGTAACCGTCTCAAAAAAGTCCACCACGTTTAGGAGGCATGACCTGCCCTTAAAGCCAAACTGGGTAGGGTCCAGGGTTTGGAGGTTCCCAATGTCTCTGTTAATGAGTTCCATGATGATGCGCTCCATAGCCTTGCAGACCAGGCTAGTCAGACTTATAGGGCGATAGTTCCCAGGGTCCGTTGTGGCTCCACCTTTGTGGAGTGGGATAACTGTTGCTGTGTGCCACTCTGTGGGTACGTAGCCTGTAGAAAGGCTGAGTTTGAACAGTGTGTTTAGGTGAGGGGTTAGTTCATTTTGGAGCTCTTTTAAGACACAGCCTGGGACACAGTCTGGTCCCATTGAAGCTGTGTTTTTGGCTTTGGATAGGGCTGTTTTAACCTGTGTGTCAGTGACTGAAGGGGCCCTACATTCTTCTGGTATGGTTATGGGCCCTTTAGGGGATGAGAGGGGGTGAAGTTTGCACTAAACCTGTCTGCCAGAATGCTGACAATATCAGTTGGTTTAGTGAATTTTGTGCCATTCTGCATTAACTCAGAGCAGTACTGAGAGTTTCCACTTAGGTTTTTGACATAGCTAAAGAATGCTTTGTGGTTATCTTTGGAATCATTGGCAATTTTTCTTTCAAAACTAGCCTTGGATGATTGAATAAGGTCGTAGTTTCTTGCTGATACTGATCAGGGATGTCTTTCCTTCTTGGGATTTTACTCTTTTCTGTACTAGTTTCCTCCTCCTGTTGTATAGCTTGTTTATGGCAGGGGTCCACCAGACTGGTTTCCTTTTCTTGGAGGAGTGAGTCTTGGTTTTACTTGGGATAGCATGATCCATGCATTCCTGCAGATGCTCATAGAGTGCCTTTGTAAAGGTTTCAGCAGCTTGGACAGCATTGTCCTTTAGCATGGGGGCTGTGAACCTTTCCACCTCGGTCTTAAGTAACGTGAAGTTTGCTTCTGAAAAGCTTTTCACAGTGGTTTCCTTGATTGGGGGTGGGGGCGGAATGTGGATATCCAGAGTGATTAGTCTATGGTCTGATCTAACCAGCGAGGGGTTAACCTCTGGTGTGGAACACCCGTCACCCATGCTGGTGATGACCAGGTCCAATATGTTGTTCCCTCTGGTGGGGGTGTTGACCAGTTGATCCAGGGCATTCAAGTTTATAAATTCTAGGAAGCATTGGGCAAGGGAGTTAGTACTTGAGTAGTTCTCCCAGTTTATGTTTGGGTAATTGAAATCACCCAGTAATAGGGTGTTTGGTAGGACCTTCATATTTCCCAGTCTCTCCAGAAATGCGGAATGGGGGTCCTGGGTCATGGTGGGTGACCTGTAGCAAGCTACAATTTGGATTGCAGTTTTGCCTGTTGTTAGTTGCACATGGATGATCTCTGATGCATTGTGTTGCACCACTAACCTGGAGGTGCGGGTATGCTTGATGAATATGGATACACCCCTGCCTTTTGTGTTTCAGTCTTGGTTCTGTGGCCGAAAGATATGGTATGAGTTATAGCCTAGTAGTGCTGGGGTGCTCTCAGGAGCCTTAAACCAGGTTTCTGTTACTGCAGAGATGTCGATGTTCTCCATACTGAGGAGTGCCTTGAGTGCATGCATTTTGAGGTTTAGACTTCTGGCGTTGAGTAGCATTACCCTCAGTTTTTGGTTACTTGTGCTATTTATGGTGGTGGGTTTGTCTTTTGATCCTTGCCTAAAAAAGGCACTATGGGGGCAGCAAGAGCCTTGGCCAGTATTCGAAAGCCTAAGGGTGACAGGTGCAAGCCATCTCTTGTGAAGCAACGTAGCTTGTCGACCATGTCATCCTAGACGGACAGATACTGGATTCCCTTTGAATGACACCAGGAAACTTAGCCAATTGTTGAAATTGATCATTTTTTCTTTATACTGTGGCAT
This sequence comes from Protopterus annectens, assembly GCF_019279795.1. Lineage (NCBI taxonomy): Eukaryota > Metazoa > Chordata > Ceratodontiformes > Protopteridae > Protopterus > Protopterus annectens. Next base: position 815,752,738 of record NC_056727.1, read on the forward strand.
CATTGTTGGCGAGGGCAGGATACTACTCAAGGTCAGGGTTATACCGGCCTGGGCTACATGATCAGAGAGCTCTTCCATGTCTCTTTTCATGTAGTCCAGGGAGGTATGTCTGAGGTAATTAATACCAACATGGACAATGACAGAGTCGTATTTGTACTTGTTCTGGAGTGACCTGAGTGCTTGTGTTATGTGGCGGATCCTGGCGCCAGACAGGCAGCAAACTGTAACCTTCTCCTTGTCCAGCCTAGTTAGTGGGACATCAGTGTGCCTGACTATAGAGTCGCCTATTACTAGTGTGTTGGGTATGTTATTTTGCCTTAAGGGCTGTGATTGTGTGGCACACTGATTATGTGAAGTATGTGTTTCATGGTTGATGATGGGGTGTGGAGGTTGCTTGGATGTCTGCTTTGGAGGTCTCTGTTGCTTTTGCAGATTTTTATTTAGAGTCTCCGAGTATGTTTTCATGTATTCATGTGTGTTATTTGCCGGTGTTGGTTTATTAGGTCTATGTGACACTGGTGATGTGTTGCAAGTATTACCCTTCTTCTCTTGACGGTCAGTTCCAGTCTTGGGTTGAGAGAGCTTTGCATCCAGTTTGGCTGTATAATTGCATCTCTCGCATATATTAGTGTTTGGTGGTAGGAGAGTGTTGTCTGTGTATATGAGGCAGCTGTAACATTGCCTCAAAATACCCAGATTCACCAGCTGGACTGGAGAGTACACCGGAAACTGCCCTTTGGACATGCCTGAATAGGCAGAGTAAGCTGTTTTTCTGATTGGCTGGTGGGGACGAATAGAGAGCCTTGTCCTTCGGGACAGCATAGGGAGGGTGTAGTGCTAGGGTTAATTAGTGCTTGCTATGGGTTCTAAGCAAGTGCTTGACTGTGAAATTAATGGTTTCAGTGCTAAAGTTGAAGGTTTGTCTAGTTCCATGGGAAAAATTGAAGAGTACACTTCGTGGAGCCGAGAATAGTTTAACTCTAGCTAACCGGCACTGCCCGGTGCGCAAAACCGCGCAAATGCGTTTTTTATAGCAGGGAAGTGAAAGAGATGGAAATTAGCCCAAAATGGTTGATAAACTACAAACTTCTGGGCTGAAACCACTCCTCCAGGGACAGATATACTTGATCTGTACCTCCTGGACCTGACCTTATCCCAAAGCATTCCCTTAAATGTCACAGCAGCATAAATGTCTATGATCATTTGAGGATCCCTGTTCCCCTTTATATTCAGAGAGAATAAGGAGGTATGGTGCCATACACCAGCCTGTACAGAAGAGTCAGGAAACTAGAAAATGACTGGCTGCTCATCGTTCGTTGCCAATGAAGCATTTAGTGCTTCACATCCATCTTAGCATTGCCATACAACTATGAGTGTCCACACTCCCACACATATCCTCACCAGTGTCCCACCAGACCTCTTTGCTAATAATTTACTTGGGTGCTCCATCTTCAGTTAAAGCTTAAACTCGGTCATTCAGCAGAAACTTCGACTTCCACCCCTTCCACTCCCAGACTGAAGATGATGATATCAGAGTCCCTCCATCCTGGGGCCCCACATTTATGCCAGCTATACAGCTTTTAAATTTAACAAGATTTTAGTTTAGTTATTTACCACAAATATATCCATTTGTATGTACTTCATTATTCAAAGTTCTCCACTAATCTAAATTTCATGGTACTAGTATTTTTTTCTCAATTAGTTTTAATTTTATGTATGTTGTCAATAAGAAACTTCAAAGTCAATATGTATGCTAGAAAGGAAATAAAACACAGGCTTTGTATTACTGGAATACAAGTGAAACCTTTGGAATTAACAGTTTTGAAAATCAAGCTGCAATCTGCAGAAGAAACTTTTGTTTGCTACTTTGGTGGACCTGCTTGATGCCTCAAATAGGAATCCACAGGAATCGCTAGGCTGCCAAGGAAAAGCATTCACTACCAAAAAACCTGTGAAAGTAAAACCAATAAATCTAATACTTCAATTTATTATGAAGTTTTATTTTGCGATAGAACAAAAGCACTCAAAATAAACTGAAGTATCAGATTAAGTTGTTTTATTTTCACAAGTTTGTGGATACTTTTCCTTGGCAGCCTTTATGTGGATTCCAAGTCTGTTTTTTTGTGAGCATTGTATTTGATGCCTCAATTACCTAATTAGCACTTTAATTCTCCCTACAGTGAGCATCTGGTGGTAGGGAGTGGGATAGCAGGTTTCAGGTCCTCACCCCTCACCCTGGTGCGCCAGCAGTCTATGCTCACTCCCATCCTTCCCACTCTGGCTCTTCAAGCACCTGACCCACTAACCTAACTGAATTGTCTGGGACATATTCAGGGTTTCATCCTTCTGCCACAGACCTAGCTGATAAAATATTTTTTCCTGACAGAAAATGTCAATGTGAGAAACATGAAGAATTACTTCTTACTCCATGTACATTTCTGGGACAAAATTAATGACTGGAGACAAAGGGAAAAAGAGAAGGATGCAAAGATAGGCTCCTTGGGGATGCTGTACTTGAATAGTAAGGATTCTAACAGTAAATTGTTAACAATGATGTAACAAAAGCTGCCTTTTATGTAATTCTTGAACTAGAAGAATTCATATGAGAGAAGGAGACTTGGCATGGAGGATACAAACAGAAGACACAAATGGTATTAACTCAGTCACTTTCACTAGTACTTGTGTCAATGGAGTTGCTAAATTTGAGTGCAATTTTGTTCCTGCATTTCACAAAAAACACATGCTATACCTCAATGAGCCATTCGGAAACTTTAATGTTTGCCAATTAAACATTTCCTAAAATCTTGGTATCTGCAAAGCATAAGATGGAACAGTAGCCAAATATTCCCGTAAACTTAATAATTACACACACCGGTTTTCAAAGAAAACTGGATGGTTAAAACGTAAACAGCAGCTTTTAATTCATATTATTAAATATGAATACAATAATTCAAATTAAGTGATGCACACAAAACCTTATTTATTTTGCATATACAGTTACTTGAAAAGTACATAAATACTATGCTAATAAAGTAACATTACAAAAATATGACTGCTTTGTTTTACTTACTCATTTACTATGTTAGCCAGCTAGTCAGGTTGGTCCAAAAGCCATTTTAGCCCTGAGCCAGGCACAATGGCAATATATGAAATAAGTAATACAAGAAAACACTTAACGAATGTATTAAGAAAAAAACTGACATTTGTTTCGAACTTCAGAAAAAGAATATCACAGCATGCATGTGAACTGAAAAAAAAATAACAGCAGATGATGGTCTTAGGTAAAAATTAAGAGGAAAGAGCTAAACATAAATATAAGCTTATTGTATTACACAGAGTGAAACAAATATAAGCTTATTGTATTAGACAGAGTGAAATAAAAATGCAAGAGGAATGGTTAGGAAGCATATTATTTTGGAATGAGAATCAAACAGCAAGTGTCTGGGCAGATATACAAGAAATAAATACAAGATTTTCTTTAAAAGCTATATTAGTTTTTCAGTGGTGGATAAAGTTCACCTCGGGCCCTTGGCATTTTTAAGCCATGTGCACCCATAAACATACTTTTTGGGACCATGCACATATTCTTTTGGGTTCACCTTTCTAATTTAAGACCATTCAAATTGACGTCATTATCATCAACATTGTCCATACCCATCAATTACACACATTTTACTGTGTACACCTCAAATGTCTACTTGTGATAAAAATGGCCCCAGTAAAGTATTCCACTTTGCTTTACACTAATGCACACTAGTCTTGCAAAGACAGGCCATTGACAGCAAAGTAAGTCATTCTCATTCAGACACCACCACCCAAAAATCATATCCCCAGTACTGGCTGTGTATAACTCGGATGTCAGGTTGTGATAAAGTAATAATTATGGTTCCAATATGAATTTCAAGTTTGTTTCAGACAAGCACACAGTAACTGCGATAATCCAACTTATTTTATACAAATCTACACTAGTCCTGGAAAAGGAGGTTATTTAAATTGATCAAACAAGACAACAAATTACTTTCATTCACAGACAATTCCCACACTCGTCCAGCAGTTATCACCACCTTGACATGTAATCCTCAGTAGTTTGTGGCACAAAAATCTCTCAAGAATAAGGACAAAGCCAAAAATAAGGGCAGGTGAAGCCCTGCAGTCAGGGACACACTTTAAATATTGCTGTTATATACTTAGTTGCTAAAATAAACATTTTGCATTAATGTGCATTTTCTGAAAAACATGAAATCTGAAATAGAAATATTTGTCATTATTTTGTGACTGCACTCCTCAGTGACTTTTCAGAAAACTACAACACATATAAAGAACATATGAAGAACAGATCAAAATGAAGCAAAGTCAGGGATGTCTGGTAAAATTAGGCACAGTTTCAACTTGGCTTAAGACAAACAATACCCACAGAGTAAATATTCCAACTTATTTCATACAACTGCATACTAATCCCATAAATCCAGAGCAAATGACAAGAGTTTAAATTGCTTTAATCCACAACCACCCTTATTTTTAGTGGCTGCAATTCATTAATTGCCAGAAAACACTAATTTAATGAGGCGTAAACCACAAATATGAGGCAAAATCTAGGACATTTTGTAAACTTAGGGACTGTTTCAACTTTGTCTCACGTAAAATAGCAGACAGTGAGAACATATTCCAACTTGCTGTATACAAAGGGACACTAGTCTTGTAAAGCCAGAATGTTAGCTCGGCAAATAACAAGAAGGTACACTGTAGACCAAAATATTAGGCACAGACAGGGGCATTTTACAAATTAAGGGACAGTTTAAAATGGGTTTCATAAGACTCATATAATTCATAAGACTTTCAGTGCAAATAAATCTCATGACTCACCACCTTAGGCCATACCCCCTTTCTCTAGGAGAGCTAGGCCAGGCAAGTCTGGGGTGAATTTGTGGGTGGCCACCCAATCATCAAGGTCCCATCTAAAGTATAACAGTACATCACACTACTTAACTTGCAGAGGCAGCTAGTTCTACAGGTGGGAGAGGCACTGTCTGATGTATTCATCTCTCCACAGCATTTTATTTATTGGTTGGTGAAACTTTTGGTCCCTTTTCCTGGTTTCTGTGGAACTATTAAACTTGTGGTGATACAAGAGATCCAGGACAGCTATGTCTCAAATGATAAGGAAGGCAACACAACACACAGATCTCCTTTTAAGTGAGTGTAAGACATACTGCGTGGATGGTAAACAAAAAAAAAAGTTAGTTATTGCTACGACTTTGCTTACATAGTCTATGGGTGATTAGGACTAGAAAAAACTTTTTGAAACATATGGACCAAAAATTGAACTTTGCTTATAAAATCATATTAGATGTACTGGTTGAAAACTGGAAAACATGGTAGAATGAATGACTACTTAAAAGTTAAGTTTTAGTTTTAAATGAACATGGGCTAGTTTGCTGCAGCTTAACTTGTCAATGTCCATTTTACTAGAACTCAGAAACTCATTGAGTTAACTCAAGGAAAATTTATTTTATGTTTTAGGTCAGTGGCTGCCATTTCTGTAATCACTAAATAACAAAACTAACTCGAAGATCACAAAAGATTGTGATAACATATATCATTCATGAAGGCGTGGCAGAATGAGCTTTGATATAATCTCCAGTGACAGATCAGTCAGAGCCCTTACTGAATGGATAAAGGAATATATACAGTTTCATACCTGGTTCACCAGCATGCAATACAGATCTAATTTACCCAAGTGCATATTCTGGTATCTGCTTTAGCTATACTTTGGCTTTTTTTGTGACAGGGGTAAACCAGTGGACTTAGAATGCCCCATAAGAAAGTGCTGCAAACAGGGCCACAACAAGCCTGGTTTGGGAATTGTTTGAGGTTGCCAAACCATGGCCAAAACTATCAGGTTAAGCAAGCTCCACAATCTGCACAAAGTGATCAGTGGTCAATAACAGACTATTATAGTATGTTTTAAGCATCTGGTGTTCAAATAAGATGTCAAGGAATTCCGGCCAATGGATTAAGTGTAGTAACAATATCCAAGGACTGGGAAATGTACAAAACTGTACAAGGCCTATGGACTGGACAGTTATGAGGTTATTTTTAGCCCCCCCCCCCCCAAATAAAGTGATGCACATTGTCCAAATGCATTTTTGGCGAGTTGGGGACCTTGGGGTAGTAATGTCGGTTATGGACTGGAAGGAGGAAATCACATTTGTGGACTACTGTACCCTGCATTATTCATTTATTTTTAAGCAAGCCAAGCCATTCAGGCTTACAGACTACAAACTTGAGAAGTCTGAATGGCAAAAAAAATAAACCCCATAGGATCTGACTAGAATCATTTGCTTTTGTGAACCCTTAGTGACATACTTCTCAACTTCTTATCAAAATCTGGACAAAGCCAAAACTAATGGGGGGACAAAGGCCCAAAAATAGGGGCAGATGTTAAATATTGCTCTTATAAACTTAGAAAGTTGATAGAACAAAAGCTTTTGTGTTTGCATGCATTTTCTGAAGGATACAAAGCCTGAAAATCAAATGTCTTCATTATTTAGTGATTTCCATCCTCAATAATTTGCCAGAAAACCACAAATTTTATGAGGAAAACAGCAAAGCTATCAATCATAAATCTGGACATGTTGCAAAAATCTGGACAGTTGAGAGGTATGTTTAGTGGTCTATGTATCTCTGGTTGTAACACATCATTTATATCTCATAATGTACCAGTTTAAAATCTATCCAGTTCACCAAATGTCTGACTTGTGCACCTGTTGAATCTTTTTGAGGCACTACCCTGCAAACATTTCTGGTTTTCCGCTTCCTGTATGATAATGTTTGAAAATAACAACACTGCAGTTTCATAATTACTGAAGCCTGGGACAGATGACAGTTTTGCAGCAGAAGCAGTAATGCTCAGATGTCATACAGCCATGGAAAAAATTGTCCTGTACAAATCTATGCTTTATACATCATCACAGTCTTATTAATGTCCTCGACTGCATAATAAACACTGCTGAAGTGAGTGCAAATATAAACTGCTCAAAACACAAAACCATAAACAGCACTTAGTAGTTCAGTTATTGAGAAATTCGGTTTTGTGCAGCAGCATATTTAACATTCCTTAGCTCTCATGCATAATAGGATGCTACAATACACTCCATGCATTTATATTTTTATCCTGTATTTTTTTTTTAAGAGCTGTCAGATGGACTGTATTAATTACCTATGATTCCAGCACGACTTTCATTATCAAAATACCTACAGATCATCAAGAGAGCCTATTGGGTGTTTTCCCCACAAAGCCCCTTGTTAGAGCCGCCATGCATCTGTGTAGGCAAACGCATGTTGCTGAACTGTATCACACTTCAATTTTTTTATTTTTCATTTGTGACAGGCTAACAAGGTCTTCTAAGGCTTTTATCAAGGGATGGACAAAGAAATTTGTGGTAAGTGACATTATCCCTTCCTAATAATAAGAAAAGGGAGACCAGTCTTAAGGTTGCACAGCCCAGCTCCACCACCTTTCTAATAAATATTTAAAAACTTAACATTTAGTCTTAAACGGATAACCTGTATGGGACTGCTGGAGTGTCCACTGTCTCACTGAACTATACCATTGTTCAGCAAATAGTTCAGTATTAAATCTCAACCAAATGCATGTTATAGCACTGGACATGCAAAATACAACTCTCAAAACATGCTGCTCTAAATATGTTAGTATTTACCCAGTAACACGCATCAAAACCCTCACCCTTCAAATGACACCACATCTTCTTGCTCACGTTCCTCCTACGGGACAGAAAGCTCCTGTTAAATCAGTTGCTCATGTAACATACAATGATTCATCAACAATAAAACAGTATTTATTTTACTCTCTGATCAATTAGTAGCATTTTATTCATGTTCAAATGGAAGCAATCTTTCACTGACCATTTTGTTATAAGAAAGGCCTTGCACTTTAGGCTGAGTCCCTATTTGCTTAATGTACAACTCTGAAGAAGTCAGTTAAACAGACAGCACTCCTAGATAGCCCCTGAGGAGAAGCTCTTGCATTTAACAGACTACCTAGAAAGTAAATGAATTTAATTACATTAAAAAAAAAATCTTATCAAGAGTGTTTGACAACTGAATGGCTGTGATCTAAATACCATTATTTGAAATATGAATGAGAAAAGGTCCACACCATGATCCTTATAGAGAGTTAACTGGGGGGCAGACCAGCATCAGCTTTTTGGCATCTAAACAACGTACAAACATGTAAATTACCCAAGTATCTCTCCTTCACTGCAAGCTGCAAAGGCTAATTCAATGATGGCTACAAATGCAGTGTGCCCTTAGTAGCAGTCAGTCTGGCTACAGATATTCCCATTGTGCTTTTGGCACTGACAACAAACAGCAGTATATTTTGGTACTAATTCCAGCCATGTACACATTATTAAAAGGCAAACAAAGTAGAACACAATATTTAACATCTAGAATGTAAAACAATGTCGAGATAAAATGTCTGACATCTACAATATAAAAAAGTGGAAAAACAAGTGATGAAAAAAATGTTTTTCAAAGGATTTGAAGAGAAGATTGGAAAATTGGTTTACACTGTGTTACCCTGTGGTAGTAAGAAATACAGTTAATCTCATAACTCCAGTTCATGAAAATACTGAGATGATGCAATAATCACATTTCCCCAGCAAACATGACACACAGCATCTGTTCACAGACTGCAGTATTTGCCTATAATCTATTCATTCATCCTTCGGATGAGATGTTAAATTGAGATCCCATCTGCTTGAGTTGGTGGCAGCTCTGATGGATGTAAAAGATCCCATGGCAGCTACTAAAAAGTGTAGTGAGGTTCCCAGATACCCTGGGTATATATTCCTACTAGTATAAATACCACCTCAAGTTGGCTATTAAATCTATTGGGACTAACCTGGTCAAGTAAGGATGAGTAAAAAATAAAATAAATTACCATATGTCTACAATGTAAGCTACAGTTACTTAGCTACAGACTTGAATAAACACTCAGACAGCATTAATTTTGACTAATCTATGGTAATTTCTCTGACTGCCAGTAACACAAATCTATACTGTGGAAAACCACTTTCAGTGATACATAGCCAAAGCTTTTTTTTTTTTTTTTTTTGCAGAGGGGCTAGCCTGAGGTAACCCCCATGTGTGCATGATCTCGCACACCTCCCCTAATTTGATGGGCACACAAAGGAAAAGTGCAAAGTCAATGATTGCTGAAAGTGGTCTTAAGAAATAATGACCTAGGTTACTGGCACTCGGAGAAACTGCATTCATCTACATGTTGTGATTTCCCCAAATCCATGTGCCACTAATCAAACTTCCCACACAAAAACAATGAGGGATCTTTGGGCACACCGTGAAATGCTGGGCACTTCACGAGTTGATAGGTAATGTTAACTATCAAAGAAAAGCCAACTGATGCAACAAAGGGACAGATGCCGACAGCAAGACAGTTACTTAATGGCTGCTGTCAGTATGCATCCTGGCTTTATAAAGTTCATAGCCTTTGTTAGACAGGGGAAAAGCCAACACGGACTCATTTTAGGAGGTAAACCAGCAGCAGCATTTGTACTCTTGTAGATTTAAACAAAAATACCCTTTTTATACTTGAAGATTTGTGCATTCCTGCCACTTAGGACAACACAAGAATATTAATCATGCTATTGGAGAACGAACAGATAAAAATAAAGTCATTAGAAATAAAGCATATAGGAAACGACATTCCAAGTGCTTGTTTCTCATTCAGTGAAGGGAACCCCATACAGCATTTACAAATAAGCTTTCTGGTTACGTCTAAGAGATGTAATAACAGCTTAGTTATACATTATGTAATAAAAACATAAGATATCAAGCCTAATAACACAACCACTTAAAGCTTCAGACAATCAAAAAAGTATGTGTGTGTGTGTGTGTGTGTGTGAATGTGTGTGTGTGTGTGTGTGTGTGTGTATATATATATATATATATATATATATATATATATATATATATATATATATACACACATATATATATATATATATATATATATATATATATATATATATATATATACATATACACACATATATACACACACACACACACACACACACACACACACACGCGAGGAAAATAACCTCTCTTTTCATCATTACTCTGATCTAATAACATTGTGTGACCCACATTCTTTGATACTTCTTCCTCTCTGTGACACTGCCTGCTATCGGGAATTCTGTAAATAATCATATGGCATTTCTGAATATTAATATGATTCATATGCTTGTCTTACAAATGTAAGAGAATTGTATGTATGTTATGTACTCAGCTTCAAGAATGTAACCACAGCAGAGTGTACCCTACTGCAAAAATCAGAAATGTATATAAACTATATATCTGCGCAAATGTATATTTTAATAGTAGAAGCTGGAACATACAGTGTTAACTTCAAAACTGCAAAAAAATAAGTTGAAAAGTAAAGTGTTTTACAATTGTATTATCTCAGTATCAGTGCAGCAAGCAGACAGAATTTCTAGAGCTAAAGGTTTTCCTATTGTCTTGAAAAAGAAATAATTACTAGTTTTCAAATGTAAAAGTGTTTTTATTGTACTATGTCTTCCTAGCAGCTGTTAAATTCTAAATATCTGTTTAGCCTGGGAACTGAAGTCAGATGACAGAGTGATGTCATCCGAGCTAACCCGGCAGTAAGGTTGATTATCAATTTAAGAACTCTTTCAGAGAAAGACTCCACATTTTGTATCTTGCCTTGGACCAAGAAACATCCATCATCTGCATTTGCCTTGCTCTGTACGCAAGTTATTTAGGACATAGTATATTTTAGATATAGATAGGAATAGAGCAAAGATTAGTTTAGATGTTTTCTGTATTCATTTGAGACTGTCCTGGAATGTTGTTTTAGAATATTTCCTGTGATTCTGAACTCTGTAGTTACTGTGTTGATTGAGTATTGTCTTGTTATTTTATTATTTATTATTAAATATATTTAAACCTATCTTTGTGGCTGATATTTGTGAAACATATTTAAGCTCTTTGTGTACTTGCATATGTATTTGGCGATACTGTACAAGCCACTCCTAAATAGCCTCACTCTTGGTCACACCTACCATTTGGATAATAGTAACATTACACAGTAGGATTGGGCACCCTTTGTAAGGGCCTTAGAGTAGCTGATAAGTAGTGGTTGGTGGCAGTGATAACTACCTTATAGCCTGGGCAGAAGAGGGCACAGCTAGTAAATCTGTGCCAGCCTTCCCCAGGAGTGTCTGTGTGTTTGTATAGAAATCAAATCTCAAGGTGTGTGCGTGTGTGTGTCAGCTACTTGGGCAGGGACATGCAGACATGATGCAATGGTTGGACAGAGTGTGTGCTGGAGGTTTTGGCTTGACCACTCTGCTGAGATCTTAACCCTACAGCTGTGCCAGTCGGGAGTCTTACTGGGGATCTGGAGAAAGAGGCAGAAACCAGCCCCAGACTGACTGCAAACTCTGTGTGCTCTTAAGGGAAATTGTATTTTACTGTGTGTGTACTTGTCATTCTCCTACTGTGTACATCCCTCACTGTTGCCAGTGGAGTGGATTGAGGCTCCTTCATTACTAGGCCAGTGCAGGGGTGTCATAATTTCATTTAAGAAAGAGTCACTTCTGAAGGAATAACCTGTTGTAACGTAGGATCAGAGGTTAAAATATGCCACTTAGACTTCATTATGCTTTTCAAAATGGGACAAAAACAATGCACGTTGTCATAAAATATATCACCTCTCCAGAAAATTTAGGTTTTTGTCATTCTACAATTTCTAATAAATGCTGTTCTGTTTTTCTGTGAAATGTTCTGATTTCTCCAAATTTCTATGTTTTTCTAAATGTTGATCTGTATATTCTCAATCTCCCAATTTTATCACATACTCTTGCAAAATCTGCATACATTCTTCTGATGCACCCCTGTAGGCCCTACAGAATTATCCACAAAGCAAAGAATTTAGATTTGGAGGGTGTTGACTGGATACATGTAAGAAATTATTCACATCTGGTGGTTTCTGATACAGCTTTGAATTCACTTTTCTTCCAGCTTTACCCTACAATGTCACATCTAAATAAAATGCCCTTCCAGGATGAGTATTCAAATTCCATACCTGCCTAGAGTATTCAAATTCCAAACATTGGCCTTTCTAAGATGAACTAAAAATCTATTCAAATGAATTTTTCAACCTCTTCCTTACAAACAAAATTAAAATCAGGTGTAGAACATTTATGTAACACTACATTCTGAAAATGAAACAAAGCATTAACTATTTTCAAAACACCAAATATACACTGATGCGCAAGTGGGGACAAATTTAGCTCCCATTGACATACTTTTCAACTAAAAATACATTTTCTTGTCATATACAAAACAATCGTGAGACAACCAAAATTCCAATAAACAATGAAGGCAGTACATGGCCCTTCACATAGTAACTTGCTTAGTGCTTCCAAACCCCATTTATGTTGTTTTAGTGCAAAATTATTCAATATCCATCACTACTCATCATGCGTCTTGCCAAACCATTTCTCTAACTAATAAAAATCTCCTATATCTTTACAAGTGCAGGAATAGTAATATTTTAATAAATAATCCAACGATTCCTCAACATAATGAGCATAAGACCTTACTGATGGCATTTGCCTGCCTGATGGTTTAATACAAGTTAGGTGCCTTTGGAATTGCATACATAACAGAATTTTGTGGCTTCTTAATATTCATTTGTTCCTCACCCTTATATTAAAAAAAAAACAACCTTTTACCCTTCTCTAAAATCAAGTAATATGTGTCTATCATACTTGTCTGGATCAAAGCTAAAGCATAACCATTGTTCGCATAATTTAGACCAATCACGGATGTCTTTAAATCACACCCTCATGGGATACCAGATGAACCAGCGCTGATGATTTCAACATATGGTAAAAAATGTAGAGAGAAAATTGAACAGAGAGGGCTGCTATCCAGACAGCCATGCAGAAATTTGTCTGCAGCATCCACAAGGAGGACGGGAATGTCCTTGTCTCAATGGCATGAGGATTTAGTTTCACTGCCCCTCTAAGACTAGGGCAATCTATGTTTCTGGACAGTTTCCACTGTCCAGGTGTGGAAACTGCATATCATCCCTGTATCCCTCTCCCCTACATGATCACTTTGTCTACTGCAAGCAATTAGGGTGCTATTGTTTCAGACCAAAATCTGCCCCTGGTGGCTGATATCAGTGCTTGTTCATAGGTTCATTGGTAGGTAGTAGGCTATCGGCCTTGGGGCCTATATAAGCCTAGCCAAAAAGTTTCCCTGGCTTTCGCCACCCAAGAAAATTATTGTCCTGTGTCCCTGTCGAGCAGTGCCACAGATGTGATTCCCCAGGGTGAATTTTCTATTTCCCATCCAGTCGTCAAGGTTTTTCTTAAAGAGGGCCAATGAGGAGCTTTGCTTGACATGAATGGGTAGTTTGTTCCAGAGTATGGGAAGTCTCTGGGACAGGAATCTATCCCTCCAGCATGTTCTGTTTATTGTGGTGACAAGGTTTAGGTCCTTGGAGTGTGTGGTTCGGAAAGATTGGGATTTCTTTAAGTGTAGCATGTCCAACAGCTCTGGGTTTGACATACCTTTGTATGTTAGGCAGAGATGGTTTCTGAGTAGGCGATATGCGATGGAGTAGAGCTGGAGTTTTTTTGAGACAGTCTGCATATGGCATCTGTTTGAGGCCAGTAATCCTCTTAGTGAGGTATTTCTGTGGCCTTTCCAATTGTTGTAGGTGTCTTGTGAGATACATGCCAAACAGGGCATTGTACTCTATAATGGATCTGATGAGGGATGAGTAGAGAGGAATAAGAAGTTATGTACCTACCATAACGTTCCATGTTAGTTGTCTTCTCTCGCCTTCTTTCTTGCTTGATGGGTTCGGAGCCGATCCCTCGGCTCCGACTCGGCACTTGCTAAGCTCGAGAGTCACTTTTACCAGCTCGAGGCAGCCCCATATCCCATGATGCAAGGCGGTAAGTACCCAGATCTCGTTTGCTGACAGAGGGCAATAGCACCAAGCATAAAATACTTCCCAAAGGAAGAAAGAAACTTACAGATGGAAAAAAGGACCAGGTCTGAATGGTCTTTAGCATAACAGTTTCTTATACAAGGTCTGTCCAGGCCAGGGGAAGGAGGGAGGGTCGCAAGAAAGAAGGCGAGAAGACAACTAACATGGTACGTTATGGTAGGTACATAACTTCTTAATGTTAAGTTGTCAATCTCGCCTTCACTCTTGCTTGATGGGACCGTCCTAGCACCTCTATCCTGGGTGGCTCAATGGAACAAACTCTTGAGGACTGTAGAGCCAAAACTGGCTCTGTCCCTGGAGGCCAAGTCCAATTTGTAATGGGAAACAAAAGTGTGAGGAGTAGCCCAAGTGGCCGCTGCACAAATAGTGTCCAAAGGAAGTCTAGCTTGAAAAGCTGTAGAAGTAGTTAAGCTCCTAGTTGAATGTGCTTTAGGTTTTGAGCACAGCTGTTTTCCCCTGAGCGTATAAATTTCAGAGATGACCGAAGAAAGCCATCTGGACAAGGTCACTTTAGAAACAGGAAGGCCTTTTTTATTATCCGCATAGGAGACAAAAAGTTGATCAGATTTTCTAAATTTTTTTGTTCTGTCCAAATAATATCTAAGTTGACGGTGGACATCAAGATAATGTAGCTTTTGTTCAGCTCTGTCTGAATAGTTAGGAAAAAATACAGGGAGATCAATGGATTGATTCAGATTGTTCTTTGAAGCAACCTCAGGTAAAAAGGTTGGATTAGTTCTCAAAGATACTCTGTCTTTGTGAAAAACTAAATAGGGGGGTCGAACCGAAAGAGCATGAAGTTCAGACACCCTCCTGGCAGATGTAATAGCCACTAGGAATAAAGTTTTCCAAGAAAGATATTTCAAGGAACAAGAAACAGCTGGCTCGAAGGGGGGAAGAATCAAGGATGTCAGCACTAAATTTAGATCCCACTGAGGAGGAGGATTCCTGATTGGAGGTTTTAGTAGGAAAATTCCTTTCAAGAAGGCCCTGCAGAGCCTATGGGACATAATATTATGATCTGCTATCCCGACATGAAAATTGGAAATAGCAGCCAATTGAACTCTGACTGTGGAAGAAGAGGAGCCTGCATGAAAAATCTCTGCTAAGAAGTCCAGAACTGCCTGAACAGGGGCAGTAAAAGGATCAATATTTTGGGCCTTAGCCCAATAAGAGAAACGTTTCCATTTGCTTGTGTAAATCCTCCTGGTAGAGGATTTTAGCGAAGCTACTATGATGTCTCTAACTGGGTTAGAGATCAAAGGAAGCCTGGCTAAGGAAGGAAGTGGAGCAACCATGCTGTGAGGTTGAGAGAAGGGATTGACCGGTGCAGCTGACCCGATTGGTGAATCAGAAGATCTGGCACTGGGTCCAGATGCCACGGCTGCACCAAAAGGTGATGATGGAGGAACAGGAACCAAACTTGTCGAGGCCAGTAAGGGGCAATGAGAATCAATTTGGCTCTCAAAGCGGTAGCTTTCTGGATCACCTGAGGGATCAGAGGAAATGGGGAAGGCATAAAGAAGTCCCTGGGGCCAATCCTGGGTCAGAGCGTCTCTGGGGATGGCCTGATAGAGGAAGAGGCTGAAGAAGTCTGGACATTTGCTGTTTTGGGGAGTAGCAAAAGATCGCAACATGGACGACCCCATTCCAGAAAAATCTCTTCCGCTATAGATTGCTTGAGAGACCACTCGTGAGGCATGAGGATAGCTCTGCTCAATCTGTCCGCTATAATGTTGGTTTTCCCAGGGATATGCGTTGCTACCAGAAACCGATGAGAGGAGATCGCCCATTGCCAAAGTCTGGCGCTTCTCGACACAAGGGGTAGGACTTGGTTCCGCCCTGTTTGTTGATATACCAAACTACAGACATGTTGTCTGTGTGGACTGCAATTGTCCCTACGGGAAGAAAGTCGTTGAGGGCTTGCAACGTTAAAAGCACTGCTCTCATCTCCAGGACATTTATGTGCAGATGGTACTCGAGCGGCTGCCACGTCCCATGAACCATCCTGCCCTGATAATGACCCCCACCCGATCAGGGAGGCATCCGTGGTGACAGTGGCTATCGGGGATGGGGTACAAAGTACCTGCCTTGGTGAATCTGAGGCGATGTGATCCACCAAGCAAGATGCTCTTTGCATGTCTGTGTCACCAGAATCTGGTGATGCATTGGAAGTTGCTGGTATGACCACTGTGTGAACAGCATCCACTGAAGAAGGCGCATGTAGAATCGAGCCAAGGGAAGAAGAGTAATGGCGCAGCCATGAGACCTAATACCTTTAGAACCATTCTGGCCTGTATTTTCTTGCTGGCCAGAATGATCCTGACATGAGTCTGAATGTCTGAAACTCTTTGTTCTGTAAGGGTAGCTGACATCCGAACAGTGTTTAAGTTTGCGCCTATAAAGGTAATAGACTGGCAGGGCGATAAGGATGACTTTTCGAAGTTGATTGAGATGCCCAAATGAGAACAAAGGTCTATTGTGTAATCCCTGGCTTGTATAAGCTGATGCCTGGTGGAGGCTGACAGGAGCCAGTCGTCGAGATCGGAAACACCTGGAATCCTTGGCGTCTCAGGTGAGCCGTGACCACTGCCATGCATTTGGTGAACACTCTGGGGGCTGTAGTGAGACCAAAGGGCAGGGCTCTGAACTGGAAATGACTGGACCCCAGCCGGCGGAGAAATCTCCTGGAGCGTCTGTGAATTTTGATGTGATAGTACGCATCCTGAAGATCTATTGAGCACAACCAGTTGTCCTTCTGTAAGAAGGGCAGAATTGACTGAAGAGTGACCATTCGAATCTTGTCTTCCTGACAGACTTGTTGAGTCTGCTGAGATCAATATTGGTCTCCAGTCTCCCGTCTTTTTGGGGACCAAAAGAACCTTGAGTAGATTCCGGCTCTGAATGGTCTATTGTAACTGGCTGAATGGCTCTTTTTTGCAGTAGTTTTGAGATTTCTGACTCTGCAACGTCCCTTAGACCGGGTGATACATCTGGAAGGGAACTTGAGGGGAAGGGACTTTCCTCGAAAGGAATTATGTAACCCTTGGATATGATCGACTGTACCCATCTGTCTTGAGTGAGGGAATGCCAGGCTTCTGGGTACAGTGATAATCTTCCCCCGACTGCCTCCAAGGAGGGACAGCCGGGCAACACCTCAGGGATGCTGAAAGGGCTTGTCAGAGAGAGGCTCCCTGCTTCCCTGGTTCTTCGGACCCCCTCTGCCTCTAGAGCGGCGTCTGTTGTTGTTACCCCCTCTGCCTCTAGGGGTAAACTGACCACGTGAATCCGGCGTGACTCCTTGGGATTTACGGAACCACATCTTCCCGCCCTTCTGTCCTTTGGGATAAGGTCTAGAAGGGGTGGAAAAACGGACTCCAACAGCAGAAAGAGTCTTACCGTCCTGCTCGCACCTGGTCAAGGTTTCCTTTACCTGAGGGCCAAACAAAGCTGACCCATCAAAGGGAGAATTTGTAAAGGACGCCTTAAAGGGATCCACAAAATCACATAGCCGCATCCAGGCTTGGCGTCTAAGAGCCACACCTGTACCTGCGGCTCTACTCGCTCCATCCGCAGCATAAGATATTAGCCGCATGGAGGAGTTTGCAATGGAATTGAGGGTTCCTAGCTGCGAAGCAAGTTTTTCTTGAGCCCCTGCAGCTGTAGGATCCTGAACTACTTCTCCCAGCTCCTTCAGGATATCCCTCTGGAGTCTGGTGAAGTGACATAGGTAATTCAGCGAACGCATAGCAAAGGTCGCTGAGGAAAACATCCGCTTACCGTACCTATCCATGGTCCTAGAGTCCTTATTAGGAGGATGGACGGGCACGGAAGGATCTGCAAGTTCCTTTTGGTGGCGCAGCCACCACCATGGCATCAGCGGGGACACCCTTAGTAAGGAATTGTTTGTCACACGGGGCAGTGATAAATTTTGAAGGCCTCCTAGGGACTGGCTCTACAGAGTCAGGAGCTGCCCACGCTCGTGCAATAACCTGCATAAGGGGTCGAAGGCGGAGACACCCAGGAGGTGGAGGGCCGAGATCCAAACGCCTCTAGGTATACTGACTCATCCTCAGAGGGATTGTTGGTGGGCCAGTTTCCCCTCTGTTTCAGAAGTTCTAGGATGTCTGAGAAGGAGACATCCTCAGAGGGGGATCCCTCTGACTCATCAAAGTCAGTATCCGAGTGACAGACTCGGGAGTCTACATGCTTCCTCTTACAAGTCCTCTTCCTAGGAGGATCTCCCGAAACATCAGGAGAATCCTCGGAAGAGGGGAAATTCCCAATGGGGAAACCTGAGGCGGAGGATCTCTGGGTCCTGTAGCAAGAGAAGTGGCAGAGATGTCAACAGGTACTATAGAGGGAGGAGCTACGGGAACAGACTGCTGACTGATACCAGTGGCCAGAACACTCTTCATCACCTCAGCTCCCTCCCAGGCAGGTCCGAGAGAACCCGCTCCAAGAGCTAGGAACTCCAGGGGCCACCGAAAGGGAAGTCTCTGAGGCAGATGTCGGAGCCGAGCTCACCAAGGCCGAGGCTCCAAGGGGAAGAGCGGGTTCGGACAAGGGTCCGATGCCACTCACCCCCCTCGGAGGAGACCATGGAAGCCCGTCCACCGAATCCCTCTAAGGAAGGTCTCGAAGAGGAGATAAGAGTAGAGGCTGAAGGAACAGAAGGGAGTATCCGTCCTCCAGCCGTAGCAGTAACCATTCCCGAAGACTCCAACTCCAAGCTCTGGGGTAGAGTTGAAGGAGGAACTGTAACGGGGTGTGGACCAACAGTCGTCTGTTGAGACGGACTGTGTAACATTTGGGCCAGTACCTGTGACTTAAGTAATCTACTGACCACTCTCTCTAGGTCATGATCTGACAACCTGGATGACCTTGAAGATCGGCTCCGATGGCTCCGTTCTGATAGAAGAGGTGAAGCCGGAGCGAAAAGTATCGGCCCCAAGGAAGGAGCCCTCGACCTCTTCCTGGAATGACCCACCGGAGCCGATACTATAGATCCTGTCGGAGCCGACTTCTCGGAGCCGACAGGAAGCTCGATGTATCGGCTCCAGCCGGAGCCGAAACAGCCACCAAAGTAACGGTGTCGGAGCCGATCGGACCCGACACCGATGCCTGTGCCACATGGGTGTCGGAACCGATCGGAGCCGACATCGAAGTGGTCAATACAGGTTCGGCACCGACAGCCATCGGTGCCGAAGGCTGTTAAGCCAGAATCGGCTCCAGCGGGCGATCTCGACTCAATGCAGTCGGGCCGAGGCCGGAGGCTTAGGTACAGAAGCCTGGGCCTTGGAAGGTTTAACTGATTTGGATGGAGCCGACTTAGCCGGAGAGCCCTCTGGCTTAAGAAGGCCCCTAAGGATCAGTTTATTACGTCTTTCCTGCAGGACTCTCTGGCTGAAGGAATGACAAATAGCACAGGAGTCCTGCAGGTGAAGAGGGCCCAGACAATACAGGCAAGAAGTGTGACCGTCTGTCAGAGACATCTTCTGATAGCACGAGTCACACTTCTTAAAACCTGAGACCCTCTCCTTTGACATGGTGCTTAAACACACACACACACACACACCAGTCAAAAAACTAACTTAAATAAAATACCAAAAGGTATTCTATAAAACCAACACACACACCCTAACAGGGGGGGGGATGGGATAGGGAAAAGTTTGACTAAAAAAAATTAAGGAGACAGGGATTTTCTGTCAGAAAAAGTACAAATTAAGGTTAAAACTATCAATAAAGGTTTTTTTTTTTTACTAAAAAGGGGCTTAAATCTCACAAAAGTGAATGACTTACCAGGAGCTGGTAAAAAGAAGACCTCCTAAGCGAAGCGGCAAACGAGATCTGGGTACTTACCGCCTTGCATCATGGGATATGGGGCTGCCTCGAGCTGGTAAAAGTGACTCTCGAGCTTAGCAAGTGCCGAGTCGGAGCCGAGGGATTGGCTCCGAACCCATCAAGCAAGAATGAAGGCGAGATTGACAACTTAACATCAATGACCTTTTTTCTAGAGTAGAACCCTTTTGTGATGAGGTGTGCCACTTAGAAGAATTTGCTGACTACTGTGGCGATGTGGTTATCAAAGGAGAGACTACTGTCCACCTGTGTCCCGAGGTCTCATCATACTTTTAGTGTTTAGTGAGCTACTGCCTATGTGGTAGTTCATGGGTACCAAGTTTTTCCTAAAGGGGATGACAATGCACTTCTTGGCATTCAGCTTGAGGCCATGACTTTGACACCAAGCATCTGTCTCTGTGAGTCCCTTTTGTAGAATGTCTGCATCATTAGGTGATTCTATTATGGCTCCCAGTTTGCAGTCATCTGTGAACTTTGTTAGCCAAAGACCTTTTGTGTTGGCCTGCACTTCAGAGAAGTAGATGCCGAACAGGAGAGGACCCAGGACCTAACCCTGTGGTACTCCACTCATCACTGGTCTGAAGTCGGACTTGGAGTCGGCTACTTTTACTGTGTGGGTTCTGTCAGTGAGCCAGTTGGCCACCCATCTTGAGACATAGGGATTTATGCCGAGTTTAGTGAGTTTATCTATAATTCCAAAGCAGGGGATGGTATTGAAAACCTTGGCAAGTTCAAGATAGGCTGTGTGCACTACCTTGTTGTCTACGGCTCTAGTGACTCTTCAAAGAGGTCAATCAGGTTTAGTAGACATGATCTACCCTTTACAAACTCAAACCGAGTGGGGTCCAGGGTTTGGAGGTTACCTATGTCTGTTTATAAGCTCCAAGATGATATGTTCCATGGCCTTTCAGACCAGGCTTGTCAGGCTAATAGGGTGGTAGTTTCTGGGGTCTGTGGTCCCCTTTGTGGAGTTGGATAACCATCGCTGTGTGCCATTCAGTGGGCACAAAGCCTAAGGTGAGGCTATGACTGAACATGGTACGTAGGTGGGGTGCCAGTTCATTCTGTAGTTCATGTAGAACGCAGCCTGGGATGTTGTCAGGTCCCATGGATGCTGTGTTCTTGGCTTTGGAGAGTGTGGTTTTTATCTGTGCAGCCGCGATTACAGGAACTTTGCATTTTTTGGTATAGAGATGAGCCTTTTAGGGGTTGGGGGGTAAAGTTAGTACTGAACCTATCTGCCAGGATATTGGTAATTTCAGTTGGTTCTGTATATTTAGTGCCATTGTGCTGCAGATCAGAGTGTTGCCATTGAGATTCTTGGCATACCTATAGAATGCTTTGTGGTTGTCTTTAGAATCAGTGGCGATTTTGTTTTCAAAACTAGCTTTGGTGGATTTTATGAGGAATCTCAGCTTCTTACTGAGGCTGACCAGGGAGTTCTTCCAGTCATGGGATTTTACTCTTTTTTGCAACAGTTTCTTTCTTCTGTTGTAGAGTTTGTTTATGGCAGGGTACCACCAGATTGGTTTCCTTTTTTGGAGGATAGCATCTTGGTTCTGTTAGGGATAGCATGATCCATGCACTCGTGTAAGTGCTTATAAAGTGCATTTGTGTAGGATACAGCAGTCATACCTCTATTGTCCATCTGCATGGGTGTTGTGAAGTTTGCCACTTCTGTCTTAAGAAGCGCGAAGTTGGCTTTGGAGAAATTTTTTATGGTGGGTTCCCTAATGGGGGGTGGGGCCAGGATGTAGATGTCTAGGCTGATTAGCTTGTGGTCGGATCTGACCAACAAGGAATTGACCTCTGGTGTGGAACACCGGTCGCCCATGTTGGTAAAGACCAGGTCTAGGATATTGCTGCCCCTGGTGGGAGTGTGGATAAGTTGATCCAAGGCGTTGGAATTTATGAATTCCAGACAACGTTGAGCAAAAGAGTTGGTACGAGTAGTTTTACCAGTTAATGGTGGGGTAGTTGAAATCGCCCATTATTAGGGTGTTGGGTTGTACCCTAATATTTTCCAGTGTATCAAGAAATGAGGAGTGGGAATACTGGGGCATTGTGGGGGATCTGTAGCAAGTTACAATTTGTGGTCTTGCCCAGAGTTAGATGCACTTGGATAATCTCAGATGCATCATGCTGAGCAACTAGCCTGGAGGTGTGGATATCCTTACTGAATATGGACACACCTCCACCTTTAGTGTTTCGGTCCAGGTTAGGTGGCCGAAAGGTGTGGTATGAATTATAGCCTGGTAATGCAGGGGTGCTCAATGGAGCCTTGAACCAGGTCTCTGTCACTGCACTGATGTCGATGTTCGCCATTTTAAGGAGTGCCTCGAGTGAATGCATTTTGAGGTTTAGACTTCTAGCATTGAGCAGCATCACCCTCACATTTTGCTTGCTTGTACCTGTTACAGTGGTGAATTTGTCATTTGAACCTTGCCTAAACAAGGCACTACAGGGGTGGCAAATATCCAGAATCCCAAGGGTGACAGGTCCAGACCATCTCTGGCAAAGCATCGTGATCTGTCGATTATGTCATCCCAGACAGACAGATACTGGATCCCCTTAGAATGACACCAGAAGCTTAGCCAATTGTTGAAGTCAATCATTTTGTCCTTGTACTGTGGTATCATTCTGGGTGATGGCAGGATGCTACTCAGGGCTAGGGTCATACCTGCCTGGGCTACAAGATCGGAGAGCTCCTCCATGTCTCTTTTCATGTAGTCCAGGGAGGTAAGTCTCAGGTCATTCACACCAACATGGACAATTATGGAGTTTGTTTATGGCAGGGGACCACCAGATTGGCTTCCTTTTTTTGGAGGATAGCATCCTGGTTCTGTTGGGGATGGCATGATCCATGCACTCGTGTATGTGCTTACACAGTGTATTTGTGTAAGATTCAGCAGTCGTACTTCTATTTTCCATCTGCATGGGTGTCATGAAGTTTGCCACTTCTGTCTTAAGAAGTATGAAGTTTGATTTGGAGTAGTTTTTGATGGTGATTTCCTTAATGGGGGGTGGGGGTGGGATATGGATGCCTAGGGTGATTAGCTTGTGGTCGGATATGACCAGTGAGGAGTTGACCTCTGACGTGGAACACTGGTTACCCATATTGGTAATGACCAGGTCCAGGATATTGCTGCCCCTGGTGGGGGTGTGGACAGGCTGATTGGAATTTATGAATTCCAGAAAACGTTGAGCGAATGAGTTGATACACGAGTAGTTTTCCCAGCTGATGGTGGGGTAGTTGAAATCGCCCATAATTAAGGTATTGAGTTGTACCTTAATATTTTCCAGTGTCTTAAGAAATGAAGAATGGGAATCCTGGGGCATGGTGGGGGATCTGTAACAAGCTATAACCTGGATTGCAGTCTTGCCCCGTGTTAGCTGCACTTGGATAATTTCGATGTATTACGTTGAGCAACTAGCCTGCAGGAGTGGATATCCTTAATGAATATGGACATGCCTCAACCTTTAGTGTTTCGGTCCAGGTTAGGTGGCCCCGAAAGGTGTGGTATGAATTATAGCCTGGTAATGCAGGGGTGCTGTCTGGAGCCTTGAACCAGGTCTCTGTCACTGCACAGATGTTCTCCATTTTAAGGAGTGCCACGAGTGAGTGCATTTTGAGGTTTAGACTTCTAGCACTGAGTAGCATTACCCTCAGTTTGCTTGCTTGTACCTGTTAAGGTGGTGAATTTAGCATTTGAACCTTGCCTAAAAAATGCATTATAGGGGTGGCAAGAGCACTAGCCAGTATCCAGAATCCCAGGGGTGACAGATGCAGGCCATCTCTGGCAAAGCATCGTGGTCTGTCGACCATGTCATCCAAGTCAGACAGATAGTGGATCCCCTTAGAATGACACCAGAAGCTTAGCCAATTGTTGGAAGTCAATCATTTTGTCCTTGTACTGTGTCATAGGATGGTGGTTTGTAGGATGACGGTGATCAAGAAGAGGAGGAGGAGTGTGAGGGCAGCACAATGATCAAATGGTGGAAATTGAAAAAGGGTAATTGTGAGGTGGAGTTCAGGGATGAGTTAAGACAGGCACTGGGTGGAAATGAAGAGTTACCGAACAGCTGGGTAACTACAGCACAGCTAGTAAGGGAGACGGCTAGAAAGGTGCTTGGTATGACATCTGGACAGAGGAAGGACGACAGAGACATGATGGTGGAATGAGGAAGTACAGGAGAGTATACAGAGAAAGAGGTTGGCAAAGAAGAAGTGGGATTGTCAGAGAGATGAAGAAGGTAGACAGGAGTACAAGGAGACGAGGTGCATGGCAAAGAGAGAGGTGGCGAAGGCTAAGGCATATGAAGAGTTGTATGAAAGGTTGGACACTAAGGAGGGAGAAAAATACCTGTACTGATTGGCTAGACAGAGGGACCAAGCTAGGAAAGATGTGCAGCAGGTAAAGGTGATAAAGGATAATGAGGGAAACATACTCACAAGCAAGGAGAGTGTGTTGAGGAGATGGAAAGAGTACTTTGAGGGGTTCATGAATGAAGAGAATGAGAGGGAGAGAAGGTTGGATAATGTGGGGATAGTGAATCATGAAGTACAATGGATTAGCAAGGAGGAAGTAAGGACAGCTATGAAGAGGATGAAGAATGGAAAGGCTGTTGGTCCAGATGACATACCTGTGGAAGCAGGAGGTGTTTAGGTGAAATGGCAGTGGAGTTTTTAACCAGATTTTTTAATGAAATCTTGGAAAATTAGAGAATTCCTGAGGAATGGAGAAGACGTGTTTTGGTACCGATTTTTAAGAATAAGGGTGATGTGCAGAGCTGTAGTAACTACAGAGGGATTAAACTGATCAGTCACAGCATTAAGTTATGGGAAAGAGTAGTGGAAGCTAGGTTAAGAAGGGACGTGATGATTCGTGATCAGCAGTATGGTTTCATGCCGGGAAAGAGCACTACAGATGTGATGTTTGCACTGAGAGTGTTGATGGAGAAGTACAGAGCAGGTCAGAAGGAGTTGCGTTGTGTTTTTGTAGACTTAGAGAAAGCATATGACAGGGTGCCGAGAGAGGAGTTGTGGTACTGTATGAGGAAGTTGTGAGTGTCAGAGCAGTATGTAAGACTGGTATAGGATATGTACAAGGGCAGTGTGACAGCAGTGAGGTCTGCAGTGGGAGTGACAGATGCAATTAAGGTGGAGGTGGGATTACATCAAGGATCAGCTCTGAGCCCTTTCTTATTTGCAATGGTGATGGACAGGTTGACAGACGAGATCAGACAGGAGTCCCCGTGGACTACGATGTTTGCAGATGACATTGTGATCAGTAGTGAGAGTAGGGAGCAGGTTGAGAAGACCCTGGAGAGATGGGAGATATGCTCTAGAGAGAAGAGGAATGAAGATCAGCAGGACTAAGACAGAATATATGTGTGTGAATGAGAGGGAGAATAGAGGAATGGTGAGGATGCAAGGAGTAGAGGTGGCGAAGGTGGATGAGTTTAAATACTTGGGATCAATAGTTTAGAGTAATGGTGAGTGTGGAAGAGGGGTGAAGAACAGAGTACAGGCAGGATGGAGTGGGTGGAGAAGAGTGTCAGGAGTGATTTGTGACAGACTAATACCAGTAAGAGTGAAAGGGAAGGTCTACAAGAGGGTAGTGAGACCAGCTGTGTTATAAGGGGTTGGAGACAGTTGCATTGACAAAAAGCCAGGAGTTTGAGCTGGATGTGGCAGAGTTAAAGATGTTAAGATTTGCACTGGGTGTGATGAGGGTGGACATGATTAGGAATAAGTACATTAGAGGGTCAGCCCAGGTTGGAAGGTTTGGAGACAAAGCTAGAGAGGCAAGATTACATTGGTTTGGACATGTGCTGAGGAGGGATGCTGAGTATATTGGGAAAAAGATGCTAAGGATGAAGCTAGCAGGTAACAGGGAAAGAGGAAGGCCTAAGATAAGGTTTATGGATGTGGTAAGAGAGGACATGCAGGTGGTTGGTGTGACAGAGCAAGTTGCAGAGGACAGGAAGAAATGGAAACAGATGAGCCGCTGTGGCGACTCCTAATGGGAACAGCTGAAAGATGATGATGACTGGTATTATTCCGGGCGATATCAGGATGCTACTCAGGGCTAGGGTCATACCTGCCTGGGCTACAGAGAGCTCCTCCATGTCTCTTTTCATGTAGTCCAGGGAGGTACGTCTCCGGTCATTCACACCAACATGGACAATGACAAAGTCATAATTGCACTTGTTGTGGAGTAATCTGAGTGCATGCATTATGTGGCAGATCCTGTGTCACTGTGAAGGCCTACTACTCTCTCCACATGCACATGCCTGCTTCCACACAACTGCAAGATGGGATACATACATATCTCTGGTCAATGTTCCTTTCTGAAGCCCGCAAGCCTCTACTGACATGAAGCAAATGTAGCTCCTTTAAACTTCCTGTCTCTTCCCCAAAGGCAGATGAGCCAGTATTGACAGGTCATTCCCACCTTCCTCTATCTGGCTCCTACCATGCCAGAGCTGCTATTTGAATTATGGGCATCTGGGTTGTACTCGGGTCTTTTATCTACCTATGCCATGGAGCTCACCATCATTGCTTGTATTTCACAAAAACTGATGCTAGCATCTCAGTTTCTTATTTTCAGCTTGTGTGCTTTATGCATCTTTAAGATGTATTTTACTCTATAGGTTTCTCAAAACAAAAAAGGACAGACATCTGCGGTGTGACTGGCCTAAAGCTGTTTTCTGAAACTTCTGCCTAAGGGCTGATCCTGTTTTTCAATGCAGTATTCTGTTATGGAGTGGTAAAATGGAATAAATTCTGACTCCTTGCTTGCTAAAATTCAGGGAGAGAGAGAGAACGGACAGCAATGTTATGAAACCAAATGCCTATTAGAGGAAATGTGTACAACATTTGCATTCAATAACTACTACTCTTGTGAAGTCCAAGTTTTCTTTAAAACAGAGCTTATTTTCTTGGAAAATGGCCATGGGATATGTACATATGTTTCAATGTAAATCCCTATAAAAGCAGCATCAAGGGCATATTACCTGAAACAGCACTTTGCAGAATACTTTAACATGGTTTTGTTTCTATACAGTCACAGTTGTGCGAGCCATGCTTCACTCTTAATGGGTGTTTTCAGTTTCCCCAATGTTGTGCAACTGTTAAGTTAGTACATTCAAGTAAGGGGGTGCTTGAGGAGAAGTCCTCCACACAGGGGGCAGGGAAGGGGTTGTCTAAGTACTTGTTTTAGTGATATTCCCCAAACATGCTGGTGTGTTTCAAGGAGTTTGCCTTGGGCAGTATGTTTGCGGGCAGTGCTTTTTTTTGTAGTGGATCCACTGGTCTTAGGCTGTAAACTTTAAAAAATCTGGTGCCTTGGATCCCAGAGGATAATGAAGGGGAGTCCTTAGTGAATTTCATAATGCTGTCATTATATGGGGTGATCAACATGCTGGATCGATACACACCAAGTATGGAAAATGCTTACTGGGCTACTTATCAACTTTCAGAAGGAACAATATTACCACATACCATCATTCTTCAGATGGATTCTGCAGATACACAACCAAATTCAAACTCCAGCTGGAAAGAAATGTAGTTAAATTACAACTGGGATATGACAAAGGAAGAAACCATTTATTGTGGTGATATGTCTGCTGCATGAAACAGAACAGGGGATGAACCTCATTATCTGAAGTGGCAAAGAAATTTAGTTTCATAGTACCCTACTTCTGGATGAATTGGTAAAATCATAGCTGCTAAATTAACAGCTCCAAGACTGAGCTGCAAGAAAATCTTAGGGACTCCAGCAGGATGTTTACTTTCCTTGGTTGTGAAATTTCATGTCTGTGGTCCACTGCTAGATGTGCAAAGTCTCTCTGCACGGGGAAGGTGTTAAATGGTACAAATCCATGTCCTTCTTGCTTGTTTAGTTATAACACAATGGATTAGTTGTTGGACCATTGGCCAACAGCCACATAAGGAAGGGTCCCAGACACAGCTTCTTTTCTAAGACCCTGTGGGTAAGGACTGCCTTTAACTCCAACAGGCTGATGTGGAGCTTCCTCTACAGGAGCATTATGCCCCTCTGAACAATTCAAAACAAGCTTCTCAGACCATCATGTAAGTATCCATTCATTACACTTTGCAAAGGGGTATGGATCATCGTAACTTGCAATGGGTGTAGATGAATGCAAGGAACACCTACATGAAGAGTGGTGGGAACTGTCCACCATTTGAGGGTATAATAACAGGGGTGTGATGCCAGTAAAAGATCCACAAGAACTTGAAAGCTTTGCAACCAATGACACCTCAGAATCCACATTAAAACAGCTGCATTCCCAGACATGAAAACTGCACAACGTAAACTATGGTTCCCATGAGGATCAGAAGCCGAAGCAGGATTTAAGTCTACAGACTCTGCCTTCATGAATGAGCCTCAGCCACGCCATCCTACTTGGACATATACTTGAGACTGTGATCCCAATCACGGTGCCAACACAATCAAAATTGCAATAAGGTGCAAAGTAGCCTTCATGAATGAGCCTCAGCCACGCCATCCTACTTGGACATATACTTGAGACTGTGATCCCAATCACGGTGCCAACACAATCAAAATTGCAATAAGGTGCAAAGTAGCCTACTAGGGAAGCAACAGACAGAGTATTCACCACCACCTCTTTGAGTTCAGAATGAAAGAAGTTTTCCCAATGCCTGGTCTACTAGAGAGGAATGGAATAAGGAAAGGCAAGATGAAAGCTGGGGGTCCTCTACTCAGTGCTGTGGAACAGTACACTGTATTTTTCTTCTGCAATTCCAATGCTATTTTTAAAAATTGTGCTTTTGCAGCCACATAGCACCTCCTAAGTTTTTCCTTCCCTAGTAGTGGTTACTTTTAATAGTTTCACCTGGGTGAGAAGGGTCACCGACAGCCTGCTAATACTATCAGGGATGAACTGGTGCAATAAGTGAGTCAGCCCAGGAGCTTCCACAGCATCTCAAAGAGGACAGATGGTGCACAGAAGCTTCACTCCTGCATGCTGGCATACTCCTGCACAGGAGACTGTGTGCCATTAGGCATGTCCTAGGCATGCTGCTACTCTCCACTTAAGCAGGTGATGTTACCAAAGTCTAACTTACACACCTACCCTGGCCAATTTGTGGCTTCCATCTTCACTACTGCCACAAAAATGGCCTGGCCTTTAAACAGCATGCACTCCCCCATCCTTCAAAGAAAGGCAAGCATGTAAAACGTTGTCACTCCTCCCTTGCCAGCTCCATCAGGTGCCAGAGCAGCTAATCAAACTCTGGACACCTGGGTTGTAGTCACGGCTTCGTCCCTCTACACCAGCAAAGTTGGAAAGCCAAGGAGTACATTCTCATGCCACACCTTCCAGAACTTTAGACCCCTTATCTGTTGATAGGGTGGTACTATGCTGTGGTATCTCAGTTGCATGCTGGACCAAATAAATTTCCCAGAAGTTGTCTTAGGGATACTTAGTCAGGGACTTATTTTGCTAAGTAACACTTAGTATTCAAAAATAAGAAATAAGGAATAAGAAAGTGCTAACAAGATTCAGCAGTGTTACTTTCATCAGCTTTACTTTCAGACAGTGCAACAGAACATGACAAAGGAAACAGACCACAAGACAGAAATATGAGGCTCTGCAAAACAAGGGTGCCAACTATTTTATTTAATTAACATTTATTTCCCGGGAAATTCCAACTGGGACAGAGCCCATTTTCAGCAGAGGCCCGGGGAGAAGTGCTCCAGATGCAAGTTTTTGGAATGTGAGATGAAACCTGAGCACCTGGAAGAAACCCACATGAATGCAGGGAGGACATGGAGACTCTGCACTGAAGACACCCCAGCCGAGAATCAAACCATGTTTTAAACTACTCTTAAAAATTTTTAATCTAATTGTATTGTTTTTTTTACACTATGTCATAGGGAATATGTATTAGGAACAAGTAACTTGCAACAGAATATGTACTCATAATTTTTAGTTTATTCCTGTTTTAATGGCTACTGATTTTTGAAGTTCAGTTTTAAGGTTATAACAACTGATAAGTTAATTCATTAATTAACTCATTAGTTTGACTACTTAAGGGGGATAGTAGTATGGGAGGTAGATTCTGATGAAATCCCTTCTGGGATGAAAGCGCTCAATCAGTTGTTTGTATGAAGAGAATTTGTTATTCAAATAAAGGAACTGTTTGATGTTTCCAGCTTTTGCAGTGTGGTCTTGTGGAATTACTGGTCGTATTACACTACACTGTTGAGCTTTTTTGTGGAATTAAACCATAGAACCTCTTGCTGTGAGGCGATAACCCTAACCGCTGCCCATATGTATATTATATATCTAAGTTTATATTATATATCCAAAAATACTTATACGTTTCACCTCAAGCCTTTAATCCAGAGTATGATTTTGGTTTGCCATTTCAGCAGTCTGCTGAGTGCAATCTGAGATAATACTGAATAACTGAGGAATATCTAGAGTCTCATCTGCATATGCACAAAACAGAATACATGGAACTCCTTAATGAAGAACATGCTTTAAAAGGAAGGCAAATCATGTTCCTTACCTCTTCTACAAAGTGGTCATTCTATCTGAAAACTGTAAGAAAACAGCTACACTTTAAAGCCATTGTTGTGGTCACTCATGGTTAGCTTCCTTGAATGTTACTGACTGACGTGCCCAGTACTGAAGTGGCATAGTTCCTGTGACTGTTCTGTGTGCAGTGGCTGTTATAGCCAAAATTACTCTGTTTTAAAAATTATTGTAAAACTTTTAGCAGAATTAACCAGATTCTGCACTATAGGCAGTCTAGTAACCACTGCCCACCCAGAAGTGATATCAGCAGAAGGCAATCTTCTGAACTGGGAAATGGCCTAGACAGACAAATCACCTCATTCTCAACACCTTTGTATTCTTTTATTCCTTAAAGTCCCACTCCATACATAATGCACTTTAACTCTTCACAATCCTACTTCTGTTTGGTACAATGAATCAAATGATCAGCAGAGCTCCAGTTCATACAACAAATGATTCCATTGAAATCAGTGTGTCATCACAGACATGTCAAAACTGCCTAAAACACTTAGCTGCAACTTATAGTGCCCAGTAAGAACTACCAACCTTTGCATGCCTCAATAAGCTGATAATGCCAGAAAAACAAACGGACAAAAAAGTCATTACAGTACAGCCAGGTACAGTCTACTAAGTGGAAAGTTTTTATAAAGTCAATAAACATTTATTTTTATGAAGCCCTATATCAAAGTTGCTATTTATTTTCAAAACTTCACAGTGCATTAGCTGTACTCTGAGCTCATCAAAAGCCAAGCTGCCTTTTTTGTCAAGACCTGCATTTTTGTTCAAGTATTTTTGTGCTTGCTATGTTGTTATCATTTCAAATTGTTTGTCTAATGTGCATAAGGTACATGTCTGTCTGTTGTGATCCTGGAGTGGTGGGGGCTTTGGATTTAAATAATGGAGTAAGTATGAGTATGATTTCTTTACACTTGGTGGGGATTGCAAATATGCTTTGCCTCCCCTGTATCTGACTAAAAGCTGATCCAGAGTGTCCCTCCTTGTTCACTGGGTTTACTGAACCAGACCAACCCTCCAGACTTTGAGACTCGGTTTTAGGCTGGTGAAGAACACAAGGCACCTAGAACTGTGTCATATATGCTGCTGAGGAGGATATTTGTTAATGCCCTAAGTTAGTTTCTCTTTCTCTTCACTTACATACATGGTACTGAGAAAGATATGCAGTCGATATGCTGGTGAATCATCCTACCTCTGTGGTGACTCAGACAATACCCTGACTCCCTTGTGAAAACTCCCCATGCATTTCCAGTCTCTGCTGAAGATCAACCGCAAAGTGGATTTGCGTGTTTGTGCATTATTGTCTTCCACTGCCAGCACCTCAGATACCTGAGCTACTAATTCAACTTGGGCTGCCTGGGCTGTAGTGAAGGCTTTATCCCCCTCCATCAATGGTGCTGACATAATTATTTTGGAAGTACATAGTGCCTTATTGAAAATTATAAAATATGAGTAACTTAGATACGCGATCTGCTGCGATTTTAGATGATGGCTGTTTGACCAGTTGGACATTTGCTTCTGAGCTCTGTTAGTTTTATGTGAGCATAACATTTACAGTGCCATGTGACCTATACATTTAGCAGCTGTTGATATCACAGGGTTAACTACACTTAGCATAATCCATAAGTTAATTCTGATCTTTTTTTCTTGATATTTATTCCCATTGAAAAAGTGTCTCATCTGCTATTATAGACCTGGGTACCATATTAAACTGCTTTTAATGGCTTACATCTATTTTGAGCAGTGTATGAAATATGGAACAGTTATAATTATTTTAGCAAGACGTTAAATAGCTTTTGGCCCTCCCACCCTGACCATCAAGAACTTCCTCACCAAATGACCCACACACTCCATCAAAGGCCAGAGAAAAAGTCAGTCCAAGTAGTACCCATTAGTGGTTCTGATTTTTTATCTTTTGACATGCTCTTTGCCCTATGCCTACAGTGTAATTACATCAAATGGGCAAGCTGCAGACGAGTCAGTTTGTGCCAATAATATTTTCTATCAAAGTTGAAACCCTTGGTCTCCACAAAGGATTAAAGCCCTTGCCAGACTTCTATCTCCCTTCAGACTAATGTACCCAACAAAACTGCCACTCTACAACCTCCAAACTTCTCCGTAAGAGCTTAGATTGCTACTCAGACCAGGGTCTTCTGTAAAATGGTCATCGTTCAGCCCATGTAGGCCACAAAGCAGCTGTTTTACTTTACTATATCGATTACATTAAGAAAATGTTGCAAGTGTAATACATCAGGCTACAAATGAGAGAAGCTAAAGAAAGTTACAAAAGATCTGTGGTTCTGGGCCACAGGAAAATGGAGACAATGACATTTTTTTCTATAGCAATGGTTATGGAAATTCGTAATATTTTATCATTTTGCTAACAGCTCTCTTACGTAAAATTGTACATGGAAAATGGATGTTTAATTCGGGATTCCAAGACTGTGCAGCAAACATGGGCTCTGACATACACATGAAGTAAAGAGCACTAGCATAACTGAAAATCTAAAACTCTGCTACAGTTATATTCCTGCACATGCCATAACATATGCCATACTTTTAATATCTGCAGTAATATTTCACTTACGGAAAGAAAATGAAAGGGGTATCACATACCAGGGTACAGATTAGGGTTCCCAAAAGAAAGCTGTATAGGATCCTTGATTTTTGGCCACTGGAAATTAGAATTCTGATCTTATCTAGGATCGTGGTTATAAAAAGCGGCATATTTTATAATTTTTAGAATGACTGTCATATAGTGTGGTACATGGGAATTTGATTCTAGGTTACAAAAATATGGTGAAAACACAGTCTTCAGACTGATGTGAACGCAGAGCTAAAGGAACTAGCATAAACAGAGATATAATTATTACAGTGATGTGGTGTATGCATTAATATTTCACTAGCAGAACAGAAATGATGCATGTGTCAAGCATCTTGGTACTGGTTAAGGGTATGCAAAAAATGTTGTTAAACCATAAAATCTGACATGAACATGCAATTAAAGACACTAGCATAAAAGAAGCTGCAATACTTTACTTGTTACATTAATCTATGAAATATGGTACATTTTTAATATTCACCTTTTAATATCTGCATTAATAATTCACAGAATAGAAATGGCATGTGTGTTAAACACCTTGGCACAGATTAGGGTATGCAAAAGAAAGGTGGACAAATCTGAGACTTTTGCCCACATGAAAACAAATAAATAGATAGCTAATTATAGCAATGGTTAAGGAAAGCGGTGCATATGTATGCTAATAATTCCTTTATGGGTAGAGTACAGGGAGGTTTGGTTTAGAACTCCAAAAATGTGGTAAAACCATACAATCTGATATGAACATGCAGTTAAAGGCACTATGGCATATTTTAATATCTGCATTAATATTTCAATGGCAGAATAAAAATATTGGTGTCAAGCATTAAGATACAGGTGAGGGTACATGAAAGAAAATTGCATAGGGCATCTCACTTTGGGTAAGAATAAAATGAAGACGTTGACATTTGTGTATACTGTTATAAAAACATTTTTACTAAACTTCAAGTGCAGCATTTCAATATGATATTTTCAATCTGTGCATCTCAGTGCATAATTTTAATATTGTTGACCATAACAATATTTGTTGCACATGACTGAAATACTTGGAGACACATAATAGTTTGTTCACATGCCAGCTGAGAGAAATATGACATTTTCCATATTAAGAAGTATAATTGTGTTCATAGGTAGGTATACTAGGCTATCGGCCCAAGGGCCTAAGTAAGCCTAACCAACAAGGTTCCCTGGCTTACACCACCCAAGAAAGTTAATTTTCTGTGCCCCTGTCGAGCAGAGCCACAGAAGTGATCCCCGGGGTGTATTTCCTATTTCCCATCCACTCATCAAGACTTTTCTTGAAGAGTGCTAATGAGAAACTTTGCTTGACATAGAAGGGTAGCTTGTTCCAGAGTATAGGAAGTCTCTGCGACAGGAATTTATCCCTCCAGCATGTTCTGTTTATTGTGGTGACAAGATTTAGGTCCCTAGAGCATGTAGCTCAGAGGACTGGGATTTCTTTAGGTGTAGCATGTCCAACAGTTCTGGGTTTAACATAGCTTTATATGTTAGGTAGAGATCTCCTCGGAGTAGGTGATATGCTACAGAGTAAAGCTGGAGTTTTTTGAGAAGGTCAGTGTAGGGGATCTGTTTGAGACCAGTAATCCTCTTTCTGTTTGAGACCAGTAATCCTCTTTGTGAGGTACTTCTGGGGCCTTTCCAGCTGCTTCAGATGTCTTGTGAGGTACATTCCAAAAGGGGTGTTGTACTTTATAATGGGTCTAATGAGTGTAGAGCAGAGGGGAACAATGACATCTTTTTCCTGGATGAGAACCCTTTTGTGATGAGGTGTGCCACATAGAAGGATTTCCTGGCTACTGTGCAATGTGATTATCAAAGGAGAGACTACTGTCCACCTGGGTCCCAAGGTCTCATCACACATTTGCATTAAGTAGACTGCCATTTATGTGGTAGTTCATGGGTACAGAGTTTTTACCAAAGGGGATGGCAATGCACTTTTTGGCACTGAGCTTGAGGCCATGCCTCTGACACCAGGCATCTGTCTCAATGAGGCCCTTCTTTAGGATGTCCACATCATTTATGGACTCTACTATGGCTCCTAGTTTGCAGTCATCTGCGAACTTCATTAGCCAGAGGCCTTCTGTGTTAGTCTGTACTTCAGAGTAGTAGATACCAAACAGGAGAGGTCCCAGGACTGAACCCTGTGGTACTCCACTTGTCACTGGTTTGAAGTCAGATTTGGAGTCTGCAACTTTTACAGTGTGGGTTCCGTCAGTGAGCCAGTTGGCAACCCATCTTGTGACGTAGGGATTTATACCTACTTTAGTGAGTTTAGCTATAATTCCAGAATGGGGGATGGTGTCAAAAGCCTTGGCGAGGTCAAGACAGGCTGTGTGAACCACCTTACCCTTGTCTATGGCTTTGGTAACTGCCTCAAAGAAGTTGATCAGGTTCAGAAAGCATGAGCTGCCTTTCATAAACCTGAACTGGGTGGGGGTCCAGAGTTTGGAGGTTACTAATGTCTTTTTATGAGTTCCATGATGATACGTTCCATGGCCATGCAGACCAGGCTCGTAAGGCTAATAGGGCGATAGTTCCCAGGATCAGTGGTGGCTCCCCTTTTGTGGAGTGGGATAAGTGTTGCTGTGCGCCATTCAGTGGGTATAAAGCCTGATGTGAGACTATGACTGAACATGTTGCTTAGGTCGGGAGCCACTTTGTTCTAAAGTTCGTGTAAAACGCAGCCTGAATGTTGTCCGGTCCCATGTATGCTGTGTTTTTGGTTTTAGAGAATGCAGCTTTTACCTGCATAGATGTGATTACAGGAACTCTGCATTCTTCCTGTATATATGTATGTATGTATATATATATATATATATATATATATATATATATATATATATATCTATGGGCCCCTTTAGGGGGTGAGGGGGGGGGGTAAAATTAGCACTGAACCTATCTGCCAGGATGTTGGCAATATCAGTTGGTTCAGTAATTTTCGTGCCGTTGTCCTGCAACTCGGAGCAGATCTGAAAATATAACAGTATGCTGGATGAGGTCTTATTTTGAAGCAAATAGCCACATGGATAAATATGCTTCAAATATGTTATGCATAGTAGTATGCAGCTGGCATGATTACAGAGATATTGTCACTGTTTCAAAAATGTACATAAAATTTGTTGTAATGCAAAATGATAAAATCAGCAATACGAGTTGTGGTGTCAACACCACTAGAAGTGCAAGCATTTGTGTGTGCAGATTCATGCCTTTCATGATTTAAAAAAAGGATTTCCGGAAAATGGTTTACGGTGCACCACTGCTCCTATGAAGGAAGTTAACTGCCCATATAACCTGAGCTCATCTGGAGTAATTTCTATACTGCATTCCAATATGCATTACTTTCAACTGTCAAAAATTTTTTTATTTTTTTTTAATTTACAGCAGCACCAAACAATAAGAGCAACATTGTAATTAACTACGTTATCATTTTACTATAGTTAAATACAATATTTAATATAACATTTTCAATTCTGCATCTCAAGACCATGACCTGCTAGCATATTTTGCTGGGTTTTAAGTAAGTTTCCAAATCAAGAAAACTTTAGGGGTGTTACTTCTTCTGTGGTCTCAGTAACTCACTACTCTGTAGGGCATCTCATAATCAGATGACTAACTTGACAGACTAAACTGATTCTGATTCCTCAGGAAACATCTTTTGGGACTGCTCATTGGATATCTCTCTGGAGACTTTTTTAGACACCTGAGCACTTCTAAAAGTGTCTGCAACATAGCCGGCTTTAGGCACCAGCGAACCCTGTGGTCGCTGGGGGCCCCCTGTTCCTAGGAGGCCCCCAACCACAGCAAGTTGCCTTACCCTGATATTTTGCAACAGGTACAACAATCTTGTTTGCTTAATAAACCAGATGGGTAATAACTTGTATTTATATCTCCTTTAAAATTCAAAATATCTCTGGTTATAGCAACAGTGTTTTATTAAGCAACAAGCTTCACAATTTCATTAAATATTTTACCACTGACATACTACCCCTGGCTTAGTTAAACTCTGCTAGTGGACATTCAGCCCACTTAGTCATCCTTGAATGTGTGTGGGGCCCCCAAAAAAGCTGCTGCTGGTTGGGGAAAATGAGGATAAAAAATGTATTAATCTCCTGATTATGCTCTTTAACCTGAACAGGTCGGTTATATGACCCCATTAGTATAAAGTTGATAATGAACATAAGCAAGGTAAACACTAGAGAGATCAGCAGCCCAGAGTGACTGTTTTCAGTGCAAACCTTGGAGTTTAAGAAAAGCTGATGAGTCTGATCTTCTGGGATGGCTTTCTTTTTCAGGGAGTTTTATAAACACTGGCAGAACACCAGTTACTGCACCTTTCAACTTCTTTGCAGAATAATTCATTGCCATACCTATAATAGCAAAATAAAGGCTCAAAATCATAAACAAAATATTACACTATTTCAATTAAAAAGATTGTAATATAACACATTTTTCATCAGCTTTCATTTTTTGGACAAAGTATAAAGCTCTAATGTCTGGATTTATTGACCGTCTATAATCCTGAATGATTTACAAACAAATCAAACTTTTTACAAAGGATAGAGCAAAACTATGAGAAGAATCAGGGAAGGTAAATAAAAGTGACTTACCCTCGCTGCTGTTTGATGACTGCTAAAAGGCAGTCACTGATCTGGTGTGTGTGTGTCTGTGTGTGATATCAGTGATTTTCATCTGTGCACACACTCAGTAATGCCAGGACACAGACGCAAGTCGTCTGGGTATCAGTTAAAAATGTAGCTAACAAGTAATTATATTTCAAAAGTAATGAGTAAAATATATCACAGAACATTCACACACTTAGATCTTATAAAATTGGAGCCCCCACTCCCCAGACTGTATAAATGGAAACATGAGGCTCCCTTAATCATCCCTTGACTTTGTGGGGGCCCCACAAAAGCTGTTGCTAGTTGCAGAAAATGAGGAGGAAAAATGTATTAATTTTCTGATTATGCTCTTTAACCTGAACAGGAGTTTGATATGACCCTGTTAGGATAAATCTGATAATGGCATCTCCTCTCAACTGCACCTATTCTAAAACCAGCTCTGCTCAGATGTGTGTGTACAGAAAACGGCTGTAGGCTGTGTGTGTGTGTGGGGGGGGGGGGATTGGGTGGTTATCACTTCTTTGTCATCACAGTCAAACTTTAGAGGTGTGCACATGAGGTTATTATAGCTTGTGTTTGGGCTGAGGACATTGTGTTCATTCTTTTACTTTTCTGACAGACTTCAGATGTGTACAAAGAAAGTTATTATAGTTTGTGCAGGGGCATTGTACTGTCTAGGATCAACAAAATTATTATTTTTTTCACTTTCCTCACAATCACACTTCAGGCATGTAAGCAGGTAGCTGCCTTTGGCAATTTGGGTTGAGGAATGAGGAAGCATGCTATGTATATGCATGGCAGCATTCCCCTGAAATACATGACTGTAGAAATTTGAACCTCTGCTTTCATCCCAGTCTGACACCAGAGGGATGCATACTTAGGTAGTCTTTTTGGGGGGTTTAGGGAAGAAGGCAGTTCCAAGATAGGACCTGTGTATCTAGAAAACAATTGGCTTGCTAGTTTATTCTGAGTTACTATTTTGTCATCTTTAAACATTAAGCCTTTGGTACAACCTGGATTATAAAGTTGAGAAAATGCTCTAAATGTATTTCAGAACATGCATAACCTAATGGCTTGTGGTGGCTCTGGCTTAACTGAATTATTTTCTAAATGGTTATTACTATACTTGGTCTGGAAAGGTGTGTTGAAAGGATGCAAGGAAAACTGAAGCTGAAAAGCAACACAATTTCTTTCCTTAATCAAAAATTCTGTTCAAGCCATCACTGGAAGTGTAAAAAGAAAAAAAAATTAAAATGCACTTCAGAGCATATAGGAAGATATGGCTTCTTGAAAAAGCTGAAGAGTAAAGCAAAATTTGAGAAAGGGAAGGAAAAAGTAATGTGCATAGCTTCAGAAGTCCAAGACGGGGTTGGGGAGTGATCGGGGGAAGATTGGAGAGTATGGTGTGTGTGTGTGTGTGTGTGTGTGTGTGTATGTTGGGTGGCTGAAACAGTAGGCCTAGGGTCCCATTTCAATAGAGGTCCTGCAATGCATCATTGGTGCAGCTGAATTCTAGTAACTGTAGCTGTCCCTTTGTGAGATGGGCCAACATAATGTAGCACACAGGCCTGTAGTAATTAAGAGCACTGTAGCTACAGGTCAGTCAGTTTGCAGCATGAACTAAAAGGTTGCTTAGGAGGGGTATCAGCAACAGGGTGATACGTAGACTGGAAGTCCCTAGGGGGCCCCCAACTTGACATCTGCTGGGGGCCCCCAAAATGCTAACACTGGCCCTGGTCTGCAACAACACCTTTTTAGCTTACACACTCACTCTTGAGACACATTCAGTCTGAGCAGATATAAAGAAGTTATGAAATTACCATAACGTTCCATCTGAGTTGTTGCTTTTCATTTAGTCTTCAACCTGTGAGTTTGATTCAATATCGGATCGGACTCGGCCATATACTACAGCTCTAGGGTCCGAAAACTCTGAGTTCTTCCCCTACCCATAATGCCCTGCTCTCTCTTCATCCCTCAAATTGAATTTGCTACTCACAAGGCAAGTATGTAATATAACACCAGTGAAGGCATGTGTCCTTGAATAGAATGGAAGAAGGGTACTTCAGGAGCTCAAGACGGACAAAGGGGTGACCAAAAGAGCAACATCCACCAGATCTCCAGATCTCCGGAAAGGAATAATTTGGAAGGGGGATGCAGGGAGGCAAGGTTAAAGACCAAATGAAAAAGCAGCAACTCAGATAGAATGTTGTGTTAAGTACATAACTTCTTTATTTTAAGTTGTTTTCATTTGGTCTTCAAACTGTGGGATAGAGTCCCCAGCTACATAAATTTTGGGAGGCCCTTATGGAAGGATAGAAACCAAATTTTTTTGGGGCCGTGCACGTTGTCCTGCGTGCGTGAACTTTTTGTTTGGAGCCTTATGGAAGGATAGTCCAGAGCACAGCAGAACGAAAGGAAGGTCTGTTTCAGGAAATAATGTCCAACTTGTAGTGAGATATAAACGTATCGAGTCTGACCAACGAGCTTCAGGGCAAATATCATCAATGGGCACTCTAGACCAGAAGGCAGCAGAGTTGTACACTGATCTACTGAAATGAGCTTTGATAGGTAACAGCAAAGGAATCTCTCTACTAGAGCAAGCCAGAGAAATACAGCTTGTAATCCAATTTGCCAGAGAAACTTTTGAAATTGTTTCCCCAAATTTAGTCTTGGAGTATGAAACAAAAAGCTGATCAGAATTTCGGCCATAAACAAACTCTACAACAGAAAAAAGAAACTGTTGCAAAAAAGAGTAAAATCCCACGACTGGAGGAACTCCCTGGTCAGCCTCAGTAAGAAGCTGATATCCCTCATAAAATCCTCCAAAGTTAGTTATGAAAACAAAATCGCTACTGATTCTAAAGACAAACACAAAGCATTCTACAGCTATGTCAAGAATCTCAATGGCAACACTCAGATCTGCTCTGAGTTACAGCACAATGACGCTAAATATACAGAACCAACTGATATTGCCAACATTCTGGCAAATAGGTTCAGTGCTAACTTTACCCCCCCTCTCACCCCCTAAAGGGCCCATCTTTAAACCGGAAGAATGCAAAGTTCCTGTAATCACGACTGCACAGGCAAAAACCTCACTCTCCAAAGCCAAGAACACAGCATCCATGGGACCTGACAACATCCCAGGCTGCCTTCTACACGAACTACAGAATGAACTGGCACCCCACCCTAAGTACCATGCTCAATCATAGCCTCACTTCATGCTTTGTGCCCATTGAATGGCGCACCACGATGGTTATCCCACTCCACAAGGGGGGGGGGGCACAAGACCCCAGGGACTACCACCCCATTAGCCTGATGAGCCTGGTCTGCAAGGCCATGGAACGTATCATCATGGAACTCATAAACAAAGACACTGGAGAGCTCCAAACTCTGGACCCCACACAGTTCGGGTTTGTAAAAGGCAGATCATGTCTCCTAAACTTGACAGACTTCTTTGAAGCAGTCACCAAAGCCATAGATGAGGGTAAGGTGGTTCACACAGCCTATCTAGATCTTGCCAAGGCATTCAACACCATCCTCCACTCTGGCATTATAGATAAACTCACTAAACTAGGTATAAATCCGTATATCATAAGATGGGTTTGCCAACTGGTTTACTGAAAGAACCCACACTGTGAAAGTAGCAGACTCCAAATCAGACCTCAGACCAGTGACAAGTGGAGTACCACAGGGTTGAGTCCTGGGTCCTCTCCTGTTTGGTATCTACTTCTCTGAAGTACAGGGTAACACAAAAGGTCTTTGGCTAACTAAATTTGCAGATGACTGCAAACTAGGAGCCATAATTGAAACTCCTAATGATGTGGACATCCTACAAAAGGGTCTCACTGAAACAGATGCCTGGTGTCAAAGCCATGGTCTCGAGCTCAATGCCAAAAAGTGCATTGTCATCCCCTTTGGTAAAAACTCTGTACCCATGAATTATCACATAGGCAGTAGTCTAATTAACACCAAAAGTGTGATAAGAGACTTTGGGACACAGGTGGACAGTAGTCTCTCCTTTGATAATCACATTGCCACAGTGGTCAGGAAATCCTTCTACGTGGTACACCTCATCACAAAAGGTTTCACATCCAGAAAAAAAGAGGTCATTGTTCCTCTCTACTCATCAGTCATTAGACCCATTATAGAGTACAATGCCCCTTTTGATATGTATCTCACAAGACATCTACAACAACTGGAAAGGCTGCAGAAATACCTCACAAAGAGGATTACTGGCCTCAAACAGATGCCCTACGCAGACAGACTCAAAACAACTCCAGCTTTAATCTGTCACATATCGCCTACTCAGAGGCGATCTCTGCCTAACATACAAAGCTATGTCAAACCCAGAGCTGTTGGACATGCTCCACTTAAAGAAATCCCAATCCCTCTGAGCTACACTCTCTAGGGACCTAAACCTTGTCACAACAGAACAGAACATGCTGGAGGGATAGATTCCTGCCCCAGAGACTTCCCATACTCTGGAACAGACTACCTATCTATGTCAAACAGAGCTCCTCATTAGCACTCAAGAAAAATCTTGATGATTGGATGGGTAATAGGAAATTCACCCCGGGGATCACTTCAGTGGGTCTGCTTGACAGGGGCACAGGAAAATAATTTTCTTGGGTGGCAAAAGCCATGGTACCTTTTTGGTAAGGCTTGTATAGGCCCTAGGGCCAATAGCCTAGTACCTACCTATGAAGTGTTTAGTTCTATTCAAATAAAAATGCAATTGTTTATGCACATCCAGCATATGGAGTTTGCATTCTCTTGTTTTGGAAATTAGGGAAGAAAACTGGAAGACTGACAACTTGGTTAATGTTAACTTCAGAAGCAATCTTGGGCAGGAAGGAAGGATTAGTATACACAACTAACTATCTTTGTGAAAAAACAAATAGGGTGGCTTGATGTGCAACACTTGAAATGCAGACACTCTTTTAGCTGAAGTGATGGCTACTAAGAAAGTCTTCAAGGACAAAAACTTTAAATCAACCTTTGCTGCTAGTTCGAAAGGAGGTACAACCAATGCTTGTAAGACCATGGTAAGGTGGCATGGAGGAGTTGGATCCTTAAAGGGAGCTCAAAGAAGAAATGTGCCCTTAAGGGAAAGTTTTGCACAACTTGGAAGAGGCCAAAGGTAATGAATTTTCCCCAACATGAAAGTTCAAGATAGCTGCCAGTTGCATCTTGACAGTGGAAAACCTAGCTTCGCTATGAAAAATGGACATTAAAAAATCTGACACAGCAGAAACGGGAGTTGTAAAAGGATCCAGTTGGTTTCGGTGGGGCCAATCAGAAAATCTCTTCCACTTGCTGTTATATGCTTTCCTGGTGGAAGGTTTATATGCTACTGCTAAAATTTCTGTAATCGGGGAAGAAAGCCTAGGATTTCTAGCCATCAAGAGAATTGGAGCAACCAAGCGGTCAACATCAAGTTGGACAGATCTGGGTGAAGACGTCCCGAGGGTTGGGAGAGAAGGTTGGGAAAGGGATCCAGAATCCATAGTGGACGTACTAGGTGAATCCAAAGGAAGGGAGCCACATTTGTCGAGGCCAAGAGAGAGCAAATGAGGATAACTTTGCTCTTCAACCACTGAGCTTTCTGAAGAAATTTGGGAATGAAAGGAAGAGGGGGGTAAGCATAAAGCAGACCAGAGGCCAAGCATGGACTACAGCATCTCTCGGTGACGGTCTCTGATCTCCAGAACGTTTATATACAAATTGGTCTCTAAAGGGGACCAGGTGCCTTGGACAGTCTAACCCAGAAAATGCCCACCCCCACCTGAGGTATGAGGTGTCTGTAGTCACAGCGGCCTTTGGGGGAGGAAAGATAAAGGGACGATCTTGTTCTAGAACCTGTGGTTGAAGCCACCAGAGAAGAGATTCCTTGCATACTTGGGATAGTCTGATTGGATGATTTAGAGGATAAGAAAGGAGTAACGTTTGAACTGCTAGTGTCCATTGAAGAACTCTCCCTGTGGAGATGAGCTGTAGGAACAAGAGTTAAGGTGGCTGCCATGAAGCCCAATGCTCTTAGGACAAGACACACTAGAGGCATAGAAATGCCCAGAATTTGTTTGACATTGAGACTGAGGGTAGAGATTCTGTCTGGGGGAAGAAGAGATAAACAATGCATTGTGTCCAGGTGGGCTCACATAAAATCTAACACTGTTACCAGTTGTAGATGCAATTTCTTTAGGCTGATGGAGATGCCTATGGCTGAGGCTAGTTGAAGTAAGTAGTCCCTGGCTTGGAGAAGGCGATGCCTGGTGAGAGCAGTGAGGAGCAAATTGTCCAGATTGGGAAATGCACAGAATCTTTGCAGTCTCAGATGAGCTGTTACTACTACCATGCATTTGGTGAACACCCTGGGGGCTGTGGCAAGAACAAAAGGGAGTACTCAGAACTGTTAGTGATTGGCTCCCAGCCAGAATTGGAGAAACCTTCTGGACTGCCTGTTCATTTTGATGTGATAGTACGTGTCCTGAAGGTCTATCGAGCACATTCAGTCATCCTTCTGCAGGAAGGACAGAATGGACTGAATTGTGACCATTCAGAACTTTGAATTGACAATGGATTTGTTCAGGTATGTCAGATCCAGAATCAGTCAGAGGTTCCCATTTTCTTGTCCACTAAAACAATCTGGAATAGATGCTGGATGCAAAATGGTGTTGGGGGATGGTCTGGATGACTCTTTTTGTGAGCAGCTTTGAAATTTCTCATGCCGCAGCCTCCCTCTGAGTGGGTGGAACCTTGGGAGGGACATGGTTGGAGAGGGATTTTGGATAAAGGGATTGACATAGCCTCTGAATATTATTTAACACAACAGTCATTTGTGATGGCTTCCCAAACTGTTGAATGTAGAGAAAG
Organism: Protopterus annectens; assembly: GCF_019279795.1. Lineage (NCBI taxonomy): Eukaryota > Metazoa > Chordata > Ceratodontiformes > Protopteridae > Protopterus > Protopterus annectens. The sequence goes on from NC_056727.1 coordinate 815,797,400, forward strand.
GTGTCCTCTGACTGACTCCAGAGCCAAGCAGTTGGGTAATTCTTCAAGATTGCTGACTGGGCCTGCCCAAGAAGGTATCTCGAGACCTCTGGTTCATGGGAACCCCTCTGTCATGTGGGTGCCATCTGCTATTAGCACCGTTTCCACCTCTGCCTCTGGAGGAGAAGTCTCCTGGTGATTCCTGGAAAGGACCTTGAGATCTTCAGAACCACAACTTCTTGCTGCCACGTTCATTCCGGGAAAAGGACTGTTTAGGGGTGGCAAAATGGATTCCAAAGGCAGACAAAAGTCTTCTCTTCCTTCTCACTCTGGAAGAGTGCATCTCAAACTGTGCAACCAAGAGTGCATCTCAAACTGTGCAACCAAACAAAGATGATCTGTCAAAGGAAGTGTTAGTAAAAGATGCCTTAAAGAGTTCTGTTTCATCACAGAGCCGCATCCAGGTGTGGCGCCTTATATCAATGCCTAAACTGGCTGCCCGTGAGGCACCCTCTGCCGCATGTGAGATCAGCCTCATGGATGTACTCGCTATGGAAAAGAGTGGACATTCTGGAGGAAAAGGTTTTCTGTTCCTCTGCAAACATGGATCCTGGGGCAGAACTAGAGAGCGCCTTTACCAAGTCTCTCTGAAGTCTGGTCACATGTGCCAAATAGTTTTGCACCCACAAAGTGAAGGGTGAAGGTAGCCAAAGTGTAAACCAGTTTCTGAAATCTGTCCACTGCTCAAAGCTCCCTGTTTGGGGGGTGAAAAGAGGAGCTTTCCTGAGCCAGCTCCTTCTTGGTGACTGCTGCACCCACCATGACATCGGCAGGGACACCATTAGTCCAATGCGGCCTATCTGAATCTGAAGGTGCACTAACGATCTTGTCTGGGCATTTGGGGATGGGTTCCACTGTGTCCAGCTCTCTTCATGCCTTGAGGAAAATTAGATCAATAAGAGGGTCCTGCGGGGGGGGGGGGGGGCACCCAAGATGTAGATGGACCTGACCCAAAGGCTTCCAGGAACATCAGCTTGTCTGGTTTAGGGTTCTGTGCAGACCACCCACCTTTTTGGTGCAGGATTTCCATGATGTCTCCTAATGAGACATCCTTAGGTGGGGATCTTGGGGACCCCTCCCCTTCCTCCAAATCAGTGTCCTCAGTGAGGGATTCTGGAGAGAAATCCATATGTCTCCTTTTGCATGCATGCTTAAAAGGAACCTCCTTTGTAGGGTGCTCCAGGGATGTATCGGAAGACTCAATGTGTTCCCACTGGGAAGAAGTCTGGAAGATCTTCAGGGCAGGCTGTCCAGGAGGAAACAGAAAGGATGACTCTTGCACAAACTGTCCTGAGGAGGGACCAGGCTCCGAGGCAGGGAGAGTTAAGTCGTCCTAGGGGTGGAGAGAACCCTCTCCACCAACTTGAATGCCAAGGGCGAACGAGAATATGAAGGAATACCCACCGGAGCCAAAGCCATCAGTGGAGAAACCCTACAAAAGTTCCTACCACCCCCAGATGTGAAGAGGGGGGGGTCGGAGCCAAACTATCAAGTGCCAAGGCTCTCAGAGGAAGAGACAGCTCTGAAAACTTCACAGCTGACAATAAACCCTCAGAGCTGACACCTGCACTACGGCTGCAAGAGTTGTCCTGATCTGAAACTGTCGGGGCTAAAGTACTCAGGGCAACCAACGACAAGATAACCGTACCTGTCGACATCAACATGTCAGCTCTTAGGATCCTTTGCTCAGACAACTCCGAAATCACAGTTCAGATTGGAGAAGGAGAGATGGGGACAAAAACAGGCTGGGGGCTAGTGGATCCAACAGGGGACGAAGCAAGCAAACCCCCCCCCCCAGTTGAATTTGTGCCTTGAGGAACCTCATCAACATTGTCAACCTCAGCTGCAGAAAGGCTCCAGGTGGACCAAAGTTTTGGCAGATTTATGAGAAGACTCCCCGGACAAGAAAGAACTTCTGTCTGGGGAGCTTTTCTTTTCTTTGTGCCTCTTGGCGAGGTTTTGAGCCTTTAAAGTGGGCACAGAACCAGAAGAAGAAGGAGGAGGTAAAAGACCCTTAAAGATCAGTATATTTCTTCTGTCAGTCAGCATGCACTGATTGAAACCAGCACATATAGAACAAGAGAAGTCCAAGTGAGAGGCCCCCAAGCAAACAATGCACTCTATGTGGGCATTGGACAGAGGAATTTTATGCCCACACATAGTGAACTTTTTAAACCCCGCTGGTTTATCAGACATAGCAAGGGCAACAAGGACAAGTAGCCTAGAAACAGAAAAAAGGGTACTAATAGAAGTGCAGTAGCTAAAAACTAGAAAGAAAGTTTAGGTTTTTTATCTGTTTTTTTTTTTTAAAGAAGGAATGGGAAGTATAAAGAGAAACAGAAGGAACCATAAAGGGAAATGGACCCACACAGTTATGCAGATATAGAATAGGGGAGAATAACTATAACAGGTAGAAAGATATTTTAAAGAAATTTTTTTTAGAAAATTCTACTCTCAAACCCAAAAGGAGCTCAGATAATCACTATCCTAATGCTGTTCGAAATACGGCAAATGAGATCTGAGGGATGAAGGGATAGAAGGGCATTATGGGTAAGGGAGAAGCGCAGATTTTTTGGATCCTAGAGCTGTAGTATATGGCAGAGACAGATCAGATAACAGATCCAAACCCACAGGTTGAAAACCAAATGAAACTAACAACTTCATATCTCCTATTATGTCTCAGTTCTTGCCATCTGTAGTGCAAATAAGAAATCACTTTGGCTGCTCATATTTTTTACAAAAGTACTTCTGCTTCTCATTGGCAATCTGTTGAATTCTCAACTTATTCTCTTCCTTCATTTCAAAAGCCTTATAACATAGTTATCAAGACTAATTTTGTTTCTATTTTTTTTTCTTGATTTGGGTTTTCAGAAGTTAAAATTTGTCTTTTAATGTACGGCCCGAAGTAATTGAGAAGATGATACATTAACACCTATTTACAATATTTATATATTTCAATAATACAAAGAATCTACAAAACAGTCATTTATTATCTGCAACTTTCACAATAAATGCTTTACAATCTGCACTGTTTTCTCTACTTAACCATTACAATTTACATAGCTACGACTGGATGTAACATGCTAAAGGTCCCAGGGAGCTTACAATCTAAACTTTATGCAGGCATAATGTAGACTATTATGTGATACAATCACATCACGAACATCATCCATAGAAAATATAGTTTTGAGTGGACTAAGCATAGCTCTACCCTTAGTGCTGGTTAGCTTCAAGAACTCTGGAAATTTCAAAATGTAGCTAGCATAGGTCAGGTACGCATTTTCTAATACAGAAATAATCTGCTACAATCTTCACCCACAGTCTTCCTGACAATGAATACAACACTACTTCAAGTTGTTACTGTGGCAGGTATTACACACAGTGCAGCTTTCACCTTTAGCATGCTCTGTACAGCCATTACTGGTTAAAACAGGAGCAACTGCTTTCATTACATTTCATAATGCCCAAATGAAACTCATGATTTCATGCCAACATTTTTTCCTTAACTGATTGGTTACTATCAACTTACCTGACTTACAAATTAAGCACTGGATGCAATTAGTTTCTTCTTTAAATTAAAAAGTAAGATTGCATTTCCATCTTCATGGTAGTCTTTTTTTTTGCCATCATATCTAAGCAACTTCTTTGAACATTCACTTCTCTGCATCATTCTCAGTATACCTCTGAAACTCTTTTTAGCTTCTTTTTGTCACAGGTAATGGCGGTATCATCCAGTTATCGCTTATTTCATCCCCAAGTATATCTCTCTGCTTTTCAGACAAGTTATGAATGATTCAACACATCTGCCTCCAGCATCTCTTTTCCTGGCTTACACCTCCATTTCTAGCTATATTTCTATAAACCTAAATATGTTGTTTTCAGTCTGTGTTTGCTCTGCAATTTGTTTGCTTTCTGCTTAGCAGGAAAGTCCATCTGGGAAATGAACTTGCCATTTTCAGATGGGTCCCCAGGAGAAAAGCTCCAAAAAACAAGGATAGAACTACATATTGACAATTCAAAAGAAAAACAGTCAACAAAACTATTTACTAAGCATATCAGATTAAGAAAATGCATGTTTTTAAGTTATTGTGAGTAAAAAAAAAAAAAAAAAAACTACATAAATACACTTGTATATAGCAAGCATGGTTAAAATTGCATAATTCAAACTGTAGGTGTGGTGCAGTTGCACAGTTTTTTTAGTTACCAGACAGTGTTTTAAGTGGCTAGTGATGTATTTTGTGTGCTGTGAGTAACCGGGAGAGGGTGATGTGTTGAAGTTCAGGATATTGGATGTTACTGAGCACAGGGTCGTGGTGGGAACAGTATGTTAGGCTGCAGGCAAATTTGCTAATTTTTTGAAGGTGCTTTCTAGTTTGTGTTTGATGGAAGAGTTGAGACTTGTGAATATTGTTGAGGCACAGAGGAGAGTAGGAAGCAGAAGGGAAGTGGCAGCTATTTTTTTTTTTTTTTTTTACTATGATCAAGTAGTGGGCGTTTTGCTCTGTAAATAAAGCCTAGTTTGCAGTGTCTTTTTGACTATAGTGTCAATGTGCAGATCAAATTTTAACTCATCAATTATAACTTCTAGTAATTCTGTGTTGGTGACATTTTCAATTTTTCTGTTTGATTTATGTTTTTAGGAAGGAACAGTATTAGTTTGGTTTTGTTGGGCTTTGAAAGCAATTGCGATTTATTTAGCCAGCTTTCTATAGAGTTTAAAGCTTCCTGTGTGATGGTTTCCAAGGTAGAAAGATTTGGGGCTGAGCAAACTAAATTAGAGTTATCAGTATATTATGGTGGCGAGTTTTGATTCCTTGTCCATGTCATTAATGAAGATATTGAAAAGTATTGGCCCAAGTATAGAGCCTTGGGGGACTCCTATAATGATTAGGAGGGAATGTGGAATGAGAGTAATTCCATTTTACAGACTGGGTGTGATTGTTTAGGTAGCTAGTGAACCAGTTAGTTAAGGGAGTTGTAAGGACTATAAGATTTGGTCTTTGGAGGAATAATTGATGTGAGACCATGTCAAAGACTTTTGACAAGTTCAGGAAAATGGAGACAAAATTACATAAGATTTTCCTTTAACTGTGTCTAGGAAATGTAGTAGGGAAGTATTGGTGCTGTGACAGGGTTGAAAGCCACGTTGAGTAGGAGAAGTAATTGGTTATCAAGTAGAAAGACTAAGAATTGCTGATAAATGCATTTTTCAAGTACTTTGAAGAGGGGAGGAAAGATTGCTATACGGCAATAGTTTGACAGTTTGTTGGATATGCCACCTTTGTGTAATGGGATTAAGAAGAACGCTTTCCATAGGGCTGGGATGTAGTCTGTTAATTAGGCTGGATATAGGGCAGCAAATGGTGACAGCAGCTGTAATGAGGTATTCAGATGGCAGTTTGTCAAGAGTTGTGTTGTGGGTTTCAGTTTTTTTTTTTTTTAACATATTTTTTATTGTATTTGTCTGGATAGTCATTGGACTGAGCTGGGGTGTGGAGCTATGGTCTGGGAGGGGCAGGTGGAGTGGGTATAGATTATTATTGCTCAAGTTAAGCATAGTACTGGTTATGAAGTGTTTGTAGAATTTGTTTGCAATGTCTGGCTGGTTTCAAATGGGGAAGGATTTGGGGTGAGTTTTCTGACTAGTTTTAGCAGGTTGTTTACATGTCATTTACATTTTTCCAAAAGCTTTTGTGCTTTTTTATAAGGAATTCTTGATTTTTTTTGCAACAGATTATGATCACTTTCCACTTACACCTTCCCCATAAATATATTCATGAAACCTATTCACAACCATATACTATGACTAGAAATACTGTATCTGAATGCATTTCAGAAAATGGTAGCTTAAGCAGATAAACTGTTGAGACCAGCTAAACAAACAAAACATCAACAGGGTAAAGTGGATCAAAAAAGAAGAGCACAACAGTGCAAAACTAGTTTTAAACTGTGTTCTTTTTTGAGCCGCTTTAGACTTTTGATATGCCAGAACATACATTTCCTCTCAGTTTACAAAGTCTGACCTTTTTACTTGTTGTTTTGCATATATATTTAACAACTTTTGCAGTCATTTTAATGTTATGGACATAAGGTTTTGTTAAAAGCTCTGTGTTTTCAAAAAAAAATGGTTAAACAACTCACTTATGTTGTACTGATACTCATAAAAAGAGCAAAGCATATCAATATTGGCCTCAATGCCTCAATAAAGCCTTATAATAATAAAAATCAGGGTGCATTCAGAAGTCATGTAGCTGAAACACATTTATGTCCTTAAAAGTTCATTTGCATATATCCCACTGACTTTGTTAGAAGAGGTTTAAGGTATTACATAGTGAAGACTCTAGCCGGTCATGGCCATTATTTATTTATTTTTTTTACTATGAGGTTTGTCTATGTGACTTTTTTTGTTGTGTTGATTACAAACGGGGCATCTTGCAGTCATCCTAATGTCACAGGCCTAGTGCTTTATTAAAAGCATAGTGTCTTCAAACAAATGGCCAAATTATCTACTGGCGCTGTACTGATGAGTCAATAAAAGGGTAACCACATCACGTCTACAACTAGTGGTATTTAGCTTTATTGGTTTAATATCTCAATAAAGACTTTAAAAAGTTAAGTCAGGAGGCATTCATAAGACATGTACAGGAAATAAGGTTTAAGGTACTACACAGTGAAACCTTTTGTGTTGCCAGGGCCTTGTTTTTTTATTTATTTATTTATTTTAACTACGAGTTTTTTATTATGTGACCTTTTCACTTGTTTTGTACATATATTATCTTGGCATGTTTACTCAGAATATGTAGTTCACACATTTGCAAAGGAAGTAATATCCTTTAAAAGCTTGCTGGTGTTTTGTGCAAGGATTTCTTGAACATAATTTGACATGGCTTATGGTTTGACTCCAAGTGGCATGCACCACAAAAAACAGTCATGCAACTTTTGACAACCAAAAACTATGACTAAAGTGTTATTTGAGTACAGCGTTTCGGTATAACCTATTTGCTGGTCTGCCATCTTGCAAAAACACAGCACCAACATCTTGTTGACTAGCAGCTATCTGCAGAGTGACAAGTCATAGAATTTCAGTGCAGGTGCTACAGATGTTTAGAATTTCAAAGTTTTTTTCTTTCCCCAGTATCCAAAACCAGGCAACATTCATGCTCTTGTAGCTTCCTGAATGGCTATATCTGACATGTTAGGAAATAAACTTTAGGATGACATTACACCATACTAGGAAAATTGCAACAGATAATTTCTCATGAGATTTATACATGTTGACAACAGTAACCTTAAAATGCATTACTTGGATAGATGCATTAAGTGTACAGGTAGTTTTATCCAGCTTAATATGCCAAAAGCCTTGGTTGTTATCAAGCACTGGAAAAAAAATAGTATTAAGCATTGTAGTAACAGTTTCTCAACCTGTGTAAAGCACATAAAACTCATGACAATCTACACATGTTCTAAATTTGACACATTTCATTACTGCTTTTTTGGTATCTACTCATTGAGTCAATAATGCTTGCTCAACTTGTTCAATAATGACTCCTATAGCTTCCATGTGTTTTAACTTTTACTTGGTTCTGCTTCAGATTTCAACTAAAACTCCTCACAGAGCATGTGTTACTGGTTTTACCACAGGGGAAATCTTAATGTGATAGTGTCCTTGCTGGTATTCCTAACCACAAAGCAAATCAGAATACCTTTGTATGATATCATCACACTGAAATATGGATGTAGCATTTTGATAATTATGTTTCTGAACATTCCGTGAAAGTAAATTGATCAGCACTTTTAAACCACATATCCCAAAGTTGGATTCTTTTTGCAAGATGCTCTGTCTAATGTTAAGTCCTTCTGTGTCCTTGGCGGAGGTAACTTGGCGCAGCAAATTATTGTGTCATATGAAATTAAGCTCCTGTCGTGGTTGCATCTATGCCAGAATGACTGCAATCCCCAAGAACTAAAAAATTCTGTGATAAAAACCCTTTACTGCAAGATTTCCTTCATTTCACTCCTAGGCCTCAAGTGTTGTAAGTATTGGAATACCTTGTCTCTGCAGCGAAAGGTGTGCTACCAATACTGCCCTACACTGGCAACCATTTAAAAATGACCTTGACTGCCTAGTCCCAAATCATGAAGACCAAATATCTCAATATACAGACTTTTATATACTAAGCCTGAGATTTGCCATTCCTTAAAATATTCCTTTTTTTCCTGAGGTATCATGATCTCACAGTTGATATATATGGGGTCAGAGTATGTGGGGGGTACCCCCTACATATCAAGGATGCAGGATGGGTTTCCCCCTAAAAAACAAGTTTAAATAACAGCAATGTTCACAACTTTCTCCTGCATTTTTAGTTTTCTGAGACTGCACAATCGGAGTCATTACATTTAAACAGGAAGCCCCATGAATCTGGTAAGCACTCTGGGAGTGGTGGCGAGTCAAAATAGCAGAGTACAAAATTAAAAATGACTGGTCCACATTCAGAATCACAGGAATCTTAAGGACTCCTTAGCTATCATGATATGCAGACACAGCTTGGAGGTTCACACAGCACACCAAGCATTCTTCCACCAGACAAAAAGTACTGTTGTGACAGAGACCATCGAAAATAAAGTGTCAGGGATAAGCTGATTCAGGCCATTTAAATTTAGTATGGGTCAGAGGTTCTTTGGTTTCTTGGGAGCCAAAAATAACCTCAGACTCTAGATCCTTTTTGTTCTGGTTAGGCCTTCTGTCTGTGTGAACACTCAGCACCTCTATTTTTGCCACCAAATATGGGGAGAGACGTTCAGAACACAAAAAGTGAGGATAGGTGCTAGGGTTGTGGAAAGGGATCACATAGCCTCTGAATACACTTTCCCTTACCTATCTTTCCTGTGTGATAGCCAAACATGCAGTAATATGGAGGGGTAATCAGTCCTTGACTGTCAAAAACTAGTGAAACTCCACAGAGTGTGTGAAAGTGCAACTGAATAACCAGACCAAGAAACTCGAAATACAGGCTTAAATAGTGCCGTACCAGAACCCAAGCTCACCAAATGGACCAGTCTCACAAAAAAGAATGGACAGCCAGAATAATTTAAAAATTAATTTATTGTAAAGCCAGCATATGAAGGGTTGAGTGCTTTCGTCCCTGTGCCTTGGTACTTCATCAGAACCATTCAATTTCAAACATTAAAACTATTATATATTTTAATAATTTCATGTGATGCTTTCAATTAAAAATTAAACAACAAGTACGTAAAAACACAATACAAGTCTGAAAACATTACACTTCTAGGCACAGAAATTTAATTTCCCCCAACAACAAACAAAGGGGTACCAGACATTGTGGTGCATGTGACCAATTATGTTTTATACTAGAAAGGACAGACATTACTTTGGGTTTAACATATACTGAGTTTAGGTTAGGAAATGGTAATTGTGGTACGAAGGGGTTAATTTATTTGGCAATGTGTAAAAACTGAACGTTTCGGAAGAGAATATACAAACACATCCATACAATTGCTAAATGAAACATCAACAACTCTTTATAGAAGCACACACTTAGTTGCCCTTTGTTTACAAACTTTTTATTTGGTATACTAGAAACTGTGCCTAGAAGTGTAAGAGGAGGTTCTTGGGGAAACAGAAATTGAAAAGTAGGAGTTAATTTGGCAACTCAGGCTCAATGCTGCATTTAGACTGGGGTTGAATGAGTACATTTCAATAACACCTATTCTCAAGTTAAGAGCGGCTGACTTGTAAGATGCACTTGTTTCATACATTTTTATTTGGTAGGACAAATATGCTTTCAGACGATTTAATTGTACTGTGTGTAATGTTTCTGGACTTGTACTGTGTTTTAGGTAATTCTTTCATTTTTAACTGAAAGCATCACAAGATTCTTCAAATTATTCTGGCTGTCATTTCTTTTTTGTGAGACTGATTCTTTTGGTGAGCCTGGCTCTACTTGAGCCTGTATTTTGAGTCCTTGACTGTCTCCAAAGTGAGGCAAGTCAGGCAAATCCTCAATCGGCTTCAGCTGGGACAGACTCCCTGAAATGTGGAATCTTGAAACCTTAGCCCTTTTCTACTCCCTCTGCTTTGGGGTTGTTGTCCCACCTGAAAATCAGGGCTTAGTGGTCCTTTTCAGACCATGGGTTTTGTTGCTACTGACACCACTGGGCTACAGATACCATCTCTGAACCTTATCTGCCATGAACTTCTCTTTTTTTTTTTTTTGAAAGTCCTTTGAGGTGACTGAAATCACACACAAACAGCAGTAAAAGTCTTCCCATCTCATTCAGCTTTTCTCTGACTTGTTGACCAATGTGTGGGGAATCATTAATGGGAGCATTTAAAAAGGCTGCTTAAAGATTTTAGCAAATTCAATGAGGCGCAACAAAGCCAACCATCAAACAGTGATTTCAGCAGCTGCTTCCCATACTGCTCCATCTGCTAAAAGTCATTACAGAAAGCAAATTCATAGTCTGGGTCATCAGTTTCTTTTGTTGCTCCTGTGGCAACTGTTTCAGGACTCGTGAATTTGTCTGCGATATATAGCTGAAAGTGCAGCACAAAGTAGTGGTGATGTAACTTAGTGCCCTTTTGGAAAACAGAGAATGTCACCACAAGCTTCACAAATGGTTTGGAGCCTGGAGCTTTTTATAGGGATGTAGCACTAGACTTTGGGAAGCGAGTTTTCTTTTGAGAGCTGCAACGACTATAAGGGGCTCCATCAATGGAGACTTTACTATGATACTCCTATACTTGTGGAGCAGAAGATCCAATATTGTCTTCTCGGGACTGAAGTCACCACATCTGGGTCCTTTCTGGATTGCCAGACAGTCAAAGCTACCACTTTATCTGCTGAGTGCACCACTCAAGAGGTCACCAAGTAAAACCTGAAGTCCTCCTGGAAGATCCTTTCTGAAAAAAACAGTATTAGATGGCCAGTTTCCTTTCTTCCTAATCATCTCCCAAAATTTGGGATCATCACAAGGAGGTACAGAGGAATTACCAATGACCCATCCTTGCCTGTGTCTAGGGCAGGAGGTTCTAAGGTAGTATTCCAAGTGCTACGTCAGTCACCTGCGTTTACTTTAACCCTCAGAGGTAAACTGTCCAAAGAAAACAAACCATATGGTGATCCAGACCAAACATCAAAAGCACTTGGATTTTTGAGTTCATTCAGTTCCTCCAGTCTTGTCTTTTTAAAAGACCACAGACTCAGAGCAAAGAGGGTTATGGGTGAAACCTGATTCTGAAGAAGGCTGCACTGGACTCTTACACCAACTGGTGCGATATCATAACTGATGATTTAGGTGCCACCTCAACTAGTCTTAACAGTATGGATGCAGAAACAGAACATCACCAACTGGCACTTCTGTCAATGCTAACATTGACTAATCCATCCACATTGACCCCCCCCCCCCCTTGACACCAAGGGCTCAAACACCAAAAGTCACAGAAAAACACAGATGAGCCAAAGCCACCAGCACCAACATCAGCTATGGCATTCTGGTGCTGAGATCTGGGGTGGAAGGGATAACAGGAATTAATTACTGACACTGATGGCAAGCACAGGAGAATATCTGTAGCTCAATGGTGTCAACGGAAGAAAACTGCTAGACTGTGGATGCCACATTTGGGTGATTCTAGGGTTATTCTAACATCAACACCAAAGGGCCAGATGAGGGAAACATGTTAGCAGATGAAGGTGGAACTGAATCACTACCTGTCATGGAACCATAGCAGGATGAGCTCAGGCCAGTCATAACTTGAGCCTTCAAAATGGTTTCCATTTACAACAAACTAGGCCCACCTTAATACTAATCTCAATGATGTGGAAAACAAATCAGAGTAGATGGGGGGAGACCAGGGGTAGAAAGTTAAAGCAGTCTTAAACAAAGAAGACAACTCGATTGCCTTCAGCAGAGAAACACTAGACAAAAAGGTCTGTCCTTGTTTTCAATATTCCTTGTGGAAATAGCTGAAGAAGAGGTGGCATATCTGCTGTCCACACTCATAGGCTTTTTTAGTTGAATAGGAGAATACAGGCAGGAGATCCCTATTGCCTATGTTTACACCTGGCTTACAGTTCCTGAAAAGTTTCTTTGGAAGAAGAGGAAGCCTACTTTCCTAGAATGATAGGCAAAATTCCTTTTAGAATTATTTCGTTTTAATAATTTTTGTGTCCTTTTGCCAAAAAGACTTGCAAATTTTGCACTCCTGCAGCAAATGTGGTACTAGCAAGCAGCAAGTTTCCAAATGCAGTGTACACAACAGAGGAATACAGTCACTAGTGTGATGCAGCAAAACAAAACATCAGCTGTTAAGAAACTAATGGTCTCATCAAGGAAATAAAAAAACACATACACATATATGTACATATATTTCCATCCATCCACAACCTCTTTTCCCCACTTTCTGCACATGTGGTCAGGGTGACAAGCATCTAGAGTCAATGTTCACACCATTTGGTGGCCAGCCCTGCCGTGGCTTTTTTTTCATCACACACAGAGACACCCACAGACACCCACAGACACCCACAGACACACACAGACACCCACAGACACCCACAGACACACACAGACACACACAGACACACACAGACACACTTTCATACCTGTGGGCAATTTAGAGTATCCAATTCAACTACTCCATGTTTTTTGAATGTAGGAGGAAACCAGAGGTCCGCAGTAAACCCACAGGAGCACAGGGAGCACATGCAGACTCCATACATGAGGCACCCCAGCTGAGAAATGAACTGTGGAACCTCTGATGCAACAACACTATCTGCTTCACCACTGTGTCACCCACATATATGTGCATATATCTATATGTATCTACTTTTAAATAATGAATTAGTAAAATCCTGAACCACAGAACGTCGAGACCAGAACATCGAAACTATTTCCTAAACATCAACACTCAAAATATCAAAACATAAGAAGCAAACCTAAACTTCCTGCCCTACACCACTACAAAATGCAAAAATAAATAAAAACAAATCCCTATCTACTTCTCTATGTTTAACCAGGGTTATAAGCCCCCCCCTGCACCCCACACCCCCTGCTAATTTAATATGGCAACTCCAAAATTACAAAGGGTTACAAGTTACAAAGACATGCATCTGGAGTGTTTCTCCCCTGGCCTCCGCTGAAAATTGGCTTCGTTCCAAGTCGGACTTTCCCGGTAAACAAAAGTTAAATAAACAAATAAAAACCCACAATGAAGAAGACAGTATATATAACATTCCACACTGTACGGCTGTATATCTACAGTTCAACACAATGTCCTCTGTAAATATAGACTATGTAATTCTTTAACTATTGACAATTTACTAAATATGCAAAAAGGTACAGTTGTGTACCTACTATAAATGTAGATGCTCGAGTGTATTCACTGTTGCAGTCATTACTCTTGGGTTATCCTGCTGGCAGGCTACCTGCAGTCGGCCTGAATTCCAAAGTCTTGGTCCGGCGTCGGTTACTGTTGCTTCTTCCCTGACGTCAGTGTGCCAGGGGTATAAAAGATGCAGCCGACGCCATTTTCTTCAGTTTTCCTTGCCCCAGATGTCAGGTGCCCCCAAAAGGGTAGGCTAAATAAATTATGCCAATAAACATGCATGCAGTAAAGTAAACATTTCCTTCATCTACAAGCAAATACACCACATAAGTTGTAGAGAATAGAGAAGTACAGATAAGACCCAGCAAAAGAAAGGTGGATGGTGGGAGGGTAACCTGGACTGCAACAGTGAATACACTCGAACATCTACATTTATGGTAGGTACACAAATGTACTATGTTCATCGTGTTTCACTGCTGCAGTCATTACTCTTGGGTTGAATCCCAAAGCTGAGGATGGGTGGCTGGGCTAAACAGGGTTAGGAGAGGCTATGAGGCCCTGCAGAACTGCAGTGGCAAAGCCTGCTCTGGATTTAGAGTAGAGAGGTAAGTGGTAGTGATTTGTAAAAGTGTGCACTGAACAACAAGTTGCAGCCTCTAAGATGTCTTTGGATGGCACTCCTCTGAGGAAGGCTGCTGCTCTGGTTGAATGTGGCCTAATACCCCTAGGCACTGATTTGCCATGCTGTGAATAGCAGAAACGAATGCAATGGCCTATCCATTTTGAAATAGTCTGTTTTGAGATAGCCTTTCCTTGTGATCCTGCAGCATATGCCACTAAAAGTTGCTCAGTCTTTCTGAAAGCTTTAGTTCTGTCCAAGGAGAAGCATAGCTGTCTGTGTATGTCCAAAGAATGCAGAAGCCTCTCACCCTTGTTCTGTGGGTTTGGATAAAAGGTAGGCAAGTGAATGGTTTGGTTAAGGGCCACAGTGGACACCACCTTAGGCATAAATGTCGGGTTCATCCTCAGAGAAACCCTGTCTGGATGGAAAATTATAAAAGGTTCCACCGCCATGAGTGCCTGCAACTCCGAGACTCGTCTTGCAGAGGTTATTGCTAGGAGGAGAGCTGTTTTCCAGGATAAAAATTTTATATCGGCTGTTGAGGCTGGCTCAAAAGGAGGCAGTGTGAGTTTTTCCAAGACATAACTGAGGTCCCATGCAGGTGTTGGTTCTCTCCTTGGAGGTCTTATGTTTTTGGCCCCTCTGAGGTACTGTCTTATTAAAGGATGAGAAAAGATAGGTGGTTCCGTATTTTAATGGGCTGAAAAGGCTGAGGCATGAATCTTAATTGATGAAAAGGATAGGCCTTTGTCCAGCATCTCAGTTAAGTATTGTAAAATCTGAGGAATATTTGGTACAAACGTGTCAATTCCTTGTGCCTGGTTCCAAGCACAGAATCTCTTCCATTTTTCTGCATAAGATTTTCTGGTATTGGGCCTCCTGGCCTCCAAAATAACATCCATCACAGCTTTGGAGAGAGGAGTGTTCTGAATGGCTACATTATCCGCCATGCTGTCAGATTTAAGGTCCTGAGTTGGCTATGCAGGATCTGATTGTTTTGTTGGTTCAGTAAGTGAGAAATTGGAGGCAATGTCCAGGCTGGACCTTGAGACTAGGATTGGATACCATTGCTGGCGTGGCCAGTCTGGGGCAATCAGTATCATTTTTGGCTTCTCTTGACTGACCTTTAGGAGTACCTTGGGGAGGAGAGGCAGTGGGGGAAAGGCATATACTGTTAGGTTTTTCCAGCTGAAGGATAAGGCATCCACTTTCCATGCTTGCTTGTGGTAAGTCCTTGTGCAGAATCTCTGTAGCTGGCAGCTGTGAGGGGAGGCAAATAGATCTATGTCTGGGCATCCCCATTTCCTTGTTATCATGCTGAAGACTTGTGGATCCAGTTTCCACTCGTGAGGATCCATGAGGTTTCTAATTAGTTTGTCTGCCAGAGTATTTATTTTTCCTGGCAGGAATTGTGCTTGCAGGTGAACTTGATAAGTCAATGTGTCCCACAAAGTCATGATGGCTTGTCTGCAGAGGGGATAGGAATGTGTGCCTCCCTGCTTGTTTATGTACCACATGACTGTAGTATAGTCCGTCTTTATCAGTAGTTGGATGAAGTAGATCCTTGAAAGCTGTCAGGGCATTCTGAACAGCTAGCATCTCTTCTTGATTGATATGAAGATGCATCTGGCTTGCGGGCCATTTGCCCTGAATACATTTTCCTGCCATGCGGGCTCCCCAGGCATAATCTGATGCATCCGTTGTTAGTGTCTGCCTGGCTGTGGGTAAAGTGAATGGCTGTCCCTTGTTGTGGTTACAGACCTGTGCCCACCATCGAAATTCCTGTTGCAGGCAGGGAATGAGGGTAATTAATGTTTCCAGGCTGTGGCAATGTTGAGTTCAAACATTTTTTAGATAGCATTGTAGTTTCCTCATATGCAGTCTGGCATATGGAATTAGAAGAATGCAGGATGCCATGAAGCCCAAAGCCTTCAGAATTTTTCTTGCAGATAACTGGGTCTTTCTTGCCAACATTTTGAAGTAAGAAGTCAGTTGCCTTTGTTTGTCTGGCGTGAGATAAGCCATCTGGGCAGTTGTACTTAAGCTTGCACCCAGGAATATTATCTCTTGAGAGGGTACTAGTTTTGATTTCTTTTCGTTTACTGTGCACCCTAGGCAAATTAGTAATTTTTTTACAAATGCCAGATGCTTTGGTAGAATGTCCTTGTTCTCTGCTTGAATAAGGCAGTCGTCCAAGTAAGGATATATTTGAATTCCTCTTTGTCTGCAAAATGCAATTACTGGTGCCAGGCATTTTGTGAAGACCCTGGGCACAGTAGATAAGTCAAAGGGCAGTGCAGAGAATTGGTAGTGCATTGAGCCAGCTATGAATCTGAGATATCTTCTGCAGGATTGTCTGATTGGAACATGCAGATATGCCTCTTTTAGGTCCAAAGTTAAAAGCCAAGCCTTCTTGCCCAGCATGGGCAGTAGCTGCTGCAGAATCAACATTTTGAATTTTGGAACGTCCAGAAATGTGTTTAGAATAGACAGGTCCAGTATTGGTCTCCAAGTTTTGTCCTTTCTGGGTACCAAGAAAAGTCTCGAGTAAAATCCTTGTCCCTGCTCTTGCTGTGGTACTCGCTGAATGGCCCACATGTCCATGAGGGATGAAACTTGCTTTTGTGCCTCTGCCCATTGATTGTGTGGCAGGTTTGGCATACCTTTTGCCCTTGGCAGGGTGAAAGTGGAACCTGTAGCCCTGAGACACTATGTTCAAGACCCAATTGTCTTGGGTGATCATGTGCCAGTTTTGTGAAAAAAGTGCTAGTTTTCCCCCTAAGGGGGCTGCCAAAAGATAAGTGCTTGGTTCTGGCAGAGGAAAGTCATTGGGACTGTTTCCTGTATGGCTGTGATTTGTATTCTCCGCTTTTGGAGGTAGAAGCACCCCATTGTTTAAGCCTGTATGAGCCTTGGGGCTGGGATCTGCCTCTGGGACGTCTGTATCTGCCTCTTTGTGGCCTGTCTGACACTGGAAAGGACCAATTCTTTGTAGGCCAGTTCCTGCTAAATCTGTGTGGCTGCACCTGTAAGAAATCCTTAACTGTCTGCATAGATTTTGCTTTGTCCTCCATTTTCTTCAACACCTCTTCTGCTTTAACACCAAACAAAGTATCATGCTGTAAAGGAGCATCTAATAATTTTGCTTTAACATGATCAGGCAGATTCTGTTCCTTTAACCAAGCATGTCACCTAATGGCAGAACCCGTAACAGCGGTCCTGCAAGAGGCCTCCAGAGAATCAAAACCACATTGCAAAGTATGCTTTCCCACTTGTTCAGTTGCATGCAATAAATCCTGCATTTCCTCGTTTTCTGCACATTCAGAATTTAACATTTTCTGTTTAAGCAGTGACAATAAGTATTGCTGATATTTAAGCATATGAAATTGACAATTTAAAGCCCTCACAGCCAAGGTAGCAGAAGTGTAAACCTTTTTCCCCCCATCTGTCCAGTGCCCTTGAATCCCTATCAGAGGGGATAGGGTTTTTTGCAGTAGAAGCCTTGACCCCTTTGGGACCCTAAGAAATAGTTTCTGGGTCAGCAGCAGGGGTTTATAAAAAAATTTATGAGAATATGGAACCCTGTAGTATCTGTCTAGCTTAAAGGTGGTAAAAGAAAATCTCTAAGCCTTTTCTTAGATTCTGAGTAATCTTGGCTCTCCCAGTGGAAGTGCTCCCTCATGGTATGCAGGGTTTCCCCAAAAGAATAATCCTCAGGAGGGGAGGATGAAGGGATAGATTCTTCAGCATCGGAATCCTCACAGGGAGGGAGAGAGTAGTCTTGGTCAGAAGAGGAGTCAGAGGAAATGGAAACCTGATCTGAAGATTCATATTCTGTCTCTTGCCTAGGCGTCTTCTCAGGAGGGGGATGGGAACCCCTGATCAAAGTAATTAGGTCTTCGGCCATTTTCAGCATCTGTTTTTTAGGCATGGAGGCCTTTCCATGGGCTTGCTGCACTTGTTTCTTTGTCTTTAGTGGTGCATTAGTCTTTGCCTTTGAAGCTGTAGTTGGTTTTATATATAACTGTGTAGGCCTGAAAACACCTTCAGAAGCCGATGCCTGCTCAGCGGCTCCGGACCCATCTGAGGGAATATTTTCCAAGTGTCCAATACCTTGAGTTTCCAGAGGCCTAGTCTGCTCCATGTGGGAGTCGGAAGCGACCTGCGGCTCTGAGGTAGCAGGCGTCAGGGGCTGTGAAAGCGCCTCACTGAGAACCGGCGACTGGCTTAGAAGAAGCCTTGTCGTCAGTTTTGGACCTCAGATGCCTGTCCTTTTCCTTTTTTGCGGTAGTCGGATGGCTATCCGACGACATTGTGTAATTAAATCTTCGGCCAAAGTAATGAAACGCAAAATCGTACCGACGCTTAATAGTGCATTGGTTAAATCTAGCACAAAATCTGCAGTTAGCTACGTCGCGATCAGGGCCTAGGCAAGGAATACAATAAAAATGGAAGTCCTTATGAGGTATTTGCTTCCCACAAGAAATACAATTATAAACCTTTTCTGACATCGGTCTGGAGCAAGAAAAACATTTCCCCAATGGGGTACTTAGCTTTAAATGAAGACTTTGGATCTGAAACTCTAACAGAAAAATCTCAGGAGTCGGCCGACTGGCACTTGCGAACTGCTTCTGCTTCGGGCACCACATGGCAAGAAAGACTGGAGAAAATGACGTCAGCTGCATCTTTTATACCCCTGGCACACTGACGTCAAGGAAGAAGCGACAGCAACCAACGCCTGACCAAGACTTTGGAATTCAAGCCGACTGCGGGTAGCCTGCCAGCAGGATAACCCAAGAGTAATGACTGCAACAGTGAAACACGATGAACAACACCTCTGCCTGAAATATTTCTTTCAGGTTTGCACTTAAAACACAAATATATGTTTATTTATACAGTCCAGTTGACACAGTACACTTTCCTTTCAATTACAACTTGAATGTCTTTTCCAGAGCTCTTATAACTCCATACCTACACAGCGGTTCAGTACCTCAGAACTTAACAGCCACCATACCTTTTTTTTTCTTACAAGCTACAAAACCTTAAAGGGGTAGTGCATAATTTACAATGATACCTCACAATTATTAACTTCCTTTTGGCATTTTGATATTTGATGCTTTAAACTTTTGGGAAACAGCAGTTTTGATGTACTGCTCTCAACATTCTGTGGTTCGGGATTTTGGCAATTCATTATTTAAAAGTAGATCCATATGGAACTAGTGGGGAAAGACTGATTTGGCATTATGTCAGTGCGCTTAATGTTGACACAGTAATGTCAAATCACACATTGTTGGCAAGCTTTTGCGCATGTTCTGAGGTTGCTTCTTGGAAAATGGAAAACAATCAGTGCTTATGCAGCACTCCCACATCCCCTGATAATTATGTATACTAACTCTGAGGCTGCACAATTCTGCTTGATCTTAGTTACAGTCAACCAGCCTCATGGAACCCATATATATCTGTGTGTGTGTATGTTATATATATATATATATATATATATATATATATATATATATATATATAAACATACATATATATATATATATATATAAACAAAAAATGGATCTAGGTCATCTGACTGTAACCAGCTTGTCAGAACGCATATGATCAAAATCATATGGTCAACAATTTAGTCCAGTGATCAACTAAAAGAAACCAAACAACACCCCTTATATCCGCTGAGAACTATACATACCAGTTCTGAGACTGCACTAAAGTGAAGAAAAGGGCAAATTCCCCAATCCCTACTGTACTGCAATCTCAGTCATAACAGTTTGATAAACTAACCTGTCGACCATATGCATTTTAACAATTAGGTTCACAGATCAAATGAAGGGAACCCACAAAATGACATCACACCTGAGACTAGCTTCCCAGCCTTATCAATGTCAATGATCATAATGGAACTCATAAATAAAGACAGAGGGGACTTGCAGACTTTGGATCCGACCCAGTTTGGCTTTGTCAAAGGCAGATCATGCCTTTTAAACTTGGTTGACTTTTTCGAAACAGTCACCAAGGCCATTGATGAGGGAAAGGCAGTCCACACAGCCTACCTCGACCTGGCAAAGGCTTTCGACACAATACCCCACTCAGGTATCATTGAAAAACTCATCAGCTTAAATGTAAACCCATACGTCACAAGATGGGCTGCAAACTGGCTAAGTGACAGAACCCACAGGGTCAGAGTTGCTGGCGCCATGTCAGACTCAAAGCCTGTCACAAGTGGTGTCCCACAGGGCTCAGTCCTGGGCCCACTCCTGTTCGCATCTACTTTTCAGAAGTACAAGCAAACACAGGAGGATTATGGCTGACAAAATTTGCAGATGACTGCAAACTGGGCCATAGTTGAGAACACATCTGACACAGATATCCTTCAGAAGGGTCTTATAGAAAGCGGATAACTGGTGCCAGAGCCATGGCCTAAAGTTAACGCCAAAAATGCATAGTCATACCCTTGGGAAAAACAAGGTTACCCCTAGCTACCATATAGGCGGCAACCCACTAAGCACAGAAGAGGTTATCAGGGATCTGGGGACCCAGGTTGACAGTAACCTTTCGTTTGACACTCACGTTGCCAAAGTAGTTAGGAAGACCTTCTACATTGCCCACCTGATCATGAAGGGATTCACATCTAGATCAAGGGAAGTCATCGTCCCCCTGTACTCATAACTCATCAGACCAATGATTGAGTACAATGCCCCATTCGGAATGTATCTGACACAACACCTGCAGCAACTGGAAAGGCCCCAAAAGTTCCTGACCAAAAGGATAAAGGGTCTCAAAAATATGTCCTATGCTGCCCGACTGAAGGAACTCCAGCTCTATTCAGTCGCTTACCGTCTGCTCAGAGGTGACCTGTGCCTGACATACAAGGCGATGTCCAACCCAGAATTGATGAACATGCTTCACCTCAAAAAATCTAGATCCCTCAGAACTACAAGGGCAGGAGACTTAAACCTTGACACTGTTATTAATAGGACGTGCTGGAGGGACAGATTCATCACCCAGAGACTCCCTATGCTGTGGAACAAAATCCCGGTACATGTGAGGCAGAGCACCTCGCTGGCTTTGTTCAAGAGAAATCTTGACCAATGGATGGGAGATCGCAGATATACCCCAGGGATTATCTCAGTGTCACTGCTTGACAGAGGCACAGCAAAATAATGGGCATAGTATCCTCCAAACTAAAGGGGTGGCGAAAGCTACAAAACTCTGGGCTAGGCTTATAAATGCCCTTGGGCAGATAGCCTAGTATGAACCTATGAACCTAATGCAGGACACTTAAATATGAAATTCTAATTTATGCGGTGTAGCTAAACCAATACAAATCAAAAAATCAATTAAATGACATTTATATTTAAAAATCCATTTTCAGAAATTATTTAAAGATGTAAAAAAGACAAAAATTAACAGAACATGTTCATGTGATGCACACACTGATGACGCCAGGGGGCGAAACAATTAGTTATGTACTTAGCATAATGCTAGATCTATGTAGTCCATCTCACCATATATTTTTCACCTGTGGGTTCGGAGCTGACAGTCTGCTCCGAATCGGCCTATATACTAGCTCGAAAGTCTTTTGATTGGCTGGCTAAGATGGTATCCCACAATACCATGCTCCACATCCCCAGATCTAGTTTGCTGCTAACAAAAGCCATTTGTGCAATGCACACACACACACAGATCCACAGCCAAGAAGATAAGGTCCAACAAGTTGTCTAAAGGGACTAATACCAGGGTTATCAAAAGAGATCCTCCAAATTCTCCAGGCAGGGGGACGGTGGGTGGGTAATGAAGAATATATGGCGAGATGGACTACATACATCTAGCGTTATGGTAAGTACATAACTAATTGATGTTATGTAGTCCTATCTCGCCATTATTCTTCACCTGTGGGACAGCGTCCCTAGCACCTATATCCCAGGTGGCTCAATGAAAGATACTCCTGAGCACAGTGGAGCCAAAGGAAGACCTGCCCCTGGATACCACATGAAATTTGTAATGGGACACAAAGGTATGGGGAGAAGCCCATGTTGCAGCTGCGCATATATCATCCAAGGATAGTCTGGCTTGAAATGCTGTAGACGTTGACACTGCTCTTGTAGAATGTGCTCTGACTGGAAAGGGTATGTTTCTGCCTCTTGTCTGGTAAATAAAGGAGATGCAACCCGATAGCCATCTAGAAATGGTTACTTTGGACACCGCTGACCCTGAGCGGTTGTCTGAGAATGAAATGAAAAGTTGATCTGATTTCCTCCATTCTTTAGTCCTGTGTAAATAAAAGCGGAGTTGCCTATGAATCTCCAACATATGAAACTGATACTCTGCCTTGTCAGAGAAAGTGGGAAAGAATACTGGCAGTTCGATGGATTGATTAATATTAGACAGTGACACTACTTTGGGAAGAAAGGTAGGGTTCGGCCTGAGGGAGACCCTGTCTTTATGAAAAACCAGGTAAGGGGCTTAGCTGACAAAGCCTGAAGCTCTGAAACCCTCCTGGTAGAAGTAATGGCTATTAGAAAGGCCGATTTCCATGTCAGAAATTTCAAATCGCAGGAAGCAGCAGGCTCAAAGGGTGCAAGAGTGAGAGCCTGCAGAACAAAATTAAGGTCCCAAGGCATAACCAGTTGAGCTACAGGGGGACGAAGGAGTAGTGTGCCTTTCATGAAGACTTTACACACTCTGTGCGCCATTAAGCTGGGTTCATGAGCCACATGATGATTAGAGATGGCCGCTAGCTGAACTTTTATGGTGGCTGGGGCTGACCCTTGGTAGAATAGTTGAGACAGGAATTCTAGCACAGTGTTGATGGGAGCCGTGTAGGGGTCAATATTTTTAGACTGTGCCCATATCGAGAACCTTTTCCACTTACTGGAATAGATCTTCCTAGTGGCTGGTTTGTGAGAGGATGAAAGGATATGTACTACATTTGGAGAAAAATCGTGATACCTGACTATGGTCGGAAGTGGAGAAGCCAGGCCAGCCAGAGGGTCTCCAGGGAGGGGTGGAGCTGCCCCGACATACGTGTCAGTAAGTCCGGACGAGCGTCCAGAGTCCAAGGAGGCTCCACTGCAAACTGTTGGAGAAAGGGGAACCATACTTGTCGAGGCCAGTATAGAGCGATCAGAATCAATCTGCTTCCCAGAGACAGTGCTTTCTGAATCACCTTCGAGATGAGGGGAAATGGAGGGAAAGCATACAGCAGACCCGAGGGCCAAATGTGTGCAAGAGCGTCCCTTGGATATCCCCCCAATGGAGGTATCAGTGAGAAGAATGCTTGGCATTTCGCATTGAGAGGGCTGGCAAATAGGTCGCAGCAAGGCTGACCCCATTTATGGAATATGCTGTCCGCCATCTGGCGGTTCAGGGACCATTCGTAGGGCAGAAGGATAGCCCTGCTTAACTTGTCTGCAATCACATTGGTTTTCCCCGGAATGTGCGTTGCTATCAAGGTCCTGTGGGAAGCTATCACACAATTCCACACTCTCATAGCTTCCCTGCATTGTGGATATGATTGGGTTTCCCACTTGTTTGTTGAGATACCACACTATGGACATGTTCTCCGAGTGTATCGCAATCGTCCCGGTCGGGAGGACATGTTGTAGCGCCTGCAACGCTAGGAGCACTGCCCTCATCTCCAGGACATTTATGTGCAAATTCATCTCGTGTTTCTGCCACGTACCTTGGACCAACCTGCCGAGATAATGCCCCCCCCCCACCCTATCCGGGAGGTGTCCGTGGTCACTGTGGCTACCGGGTCGGGTGAAGAGAATGGTTTCCCTACTACTAGGTTGTCGGTGCACAGCCACCAACTCAGATCCTGTCTGCATATGTTTGTGATCAAGATGGGATGAGATAGACGCAAACTCTGAAAGGACCACTGAGCGAACAGGAGCCACTGTAATATGCGCATGTGTAGCCTCGCTAAAGGAACCGTCATGATAGTGGATGTCATCGTGCCTAGTAGCTGCAGCACTAGCCTTGCCTTTATGCGTGTCAAAGGTATCATCTTCTGAACCTGCCTTTGTAACCTCGTGATCCTTTCCATGGGCAGAAAAGCTCTCATCTGAATAGTATCCAACTCTGTTCCTATAAATAAGACACACTGTGAGGGTAGCAAGGCAGAGTTTTTCCAGTTTATTGTGATGCCTAGCTGATGGCAAATGCTGATGGTAAAGTTTCTGTTTTGACAAAGTAAATGCTTGGTAGGGGTGGCTAGGAGCCAGTCGTCCAGGTAAGGAAACACCTGGAATCCTAGATGCCTCAAGTGAGCAGTCACCACTGCCATGCATTTGGTGAACACCCTGGGGGCTGTGGTGAGACCAAAAGGCAGGGCTTGAAACTGGAAGTGTCTGTCTCCCAGCCGGAAGCGTAGATGACACCGGGATGCTTTGTCCATTTTTATGTGGTAATAGGCATCCTTCAGGTCGATGGAGCACATACATACTTCCTTTGCCAACAGCGGAAGAATTGATTGTAGTGTGACCATTCGGAACTTGGACTTGCGAACATAATGGTTTAGTCGGCTGAGATCCAGAATGGGTCTCAGGTCCCCCGTGCTTTTCGGCACCAAAAAGAATCCTGAGTAGGTCCCTAATCCGATCTGGTCTGGGGGGACTAGCTGGATAACTCCTTTTTCTAGCAGCTGAGAGACCTCTGATGTTGCTTGGTCCCTTTGACCGGGTGGTGGTGGGTCTGGGATCCTTTTGGGGTTAGGGGGAAAGGAGAGAAATGGAATGGTGTAACCTCCGGCGATTATCCCTAAAACCCATCTGTCCTGGGTTATTCTTGCCCAGGCTTCCAGATAATGGGAAATCTGACCCCCGACTGGCTCTGGAGAAGCGCAGCCGGGCACACCATCAAGAGTGAGAGTATGGGGAACCCCGGAAAGAATCCTGGTGAGTTGTGGAGGCCCCCTCTGCCTCTGGGGTGGCGTCTTCCAGAGTATGACCCCCCCCTCTGCCTCGACGAGGGGTATCACCTTGTGCGTCAGGAAACAACCTCTGTGATTTTCTGAACCATATCTTTCCCCCCGCTGAGCCTTGGGATAAGGTCTCGACGGTAGGGAAAAATGGACTCCCACAGCAGACAAGGTCTTACCCTCTTGTTCGCACCTGGTGAGTGTGTCTTTTACTTTGGTCCCAAACAAGGAGGAACCATCAAAATGGGCATCAGTAAAGGAAGACCTAAAGGCCTCCGCAAAGTGACACAGGCGTAGCCAGGCCTGCCTCCCGAGGGCCACTCCTGAACTGGCCGCCCTGCTCGCTCCCTCGGCCGCATACGAGATCAGTCGCATGGACGAGTTTGCAATAGAATTAAGGGTGGAAAGCTGAGCGTTGACTGTTTGAGCCACTGTCTCAGGAACATTACCCCTGAGAGTATCTCCTACCTCCTTAAGAAGATCTCTTTGGAGCCGCGTGAAATGAGTCAAGTAATTCAGCAACCGCAGGGTAAAGGTCACAGAAGAAAAGGTACGCTTCCCATAGTGGTCCATCATCCTGGACTCCTTGTTTGGGGGATGAACCGTAGAGGAAGATTCCGCAACTTCATTCTGTGTGGCGGCCGCCACCACCATAGCATCTACTGGGGATCCTTTTGTCAGAAATTCCTTCCCTTGGGGGGGGGCAGACAAGAATTTGTTCGGCCGTCGAGGAACAGGCTCCACTGAGTCAGAGGTCTCCCACACCCTTCGACAAATTAA
The DNA here is from genome assembly GCF_019279795.1 of Protopterus annectens. NCBI lineage: Eukaryota > Metazoa > Chordata > Ceratodontiformes > Protopteridae > Protopterus > Protopterus annectens. The sequence continues at coordinate 815,823,110 of NC_056727.1, forward strand.
GTCTAGGAGCTCATCGAAGGGTGGAGATACCCAGGAGGCGGAAGGCTGGGCGCCAAAAGCCTTAAGGAATACTGACTCCTCCTCGGAGGAGATTTTGGAAGGCCAGTCTCCTCTTTGTTTCAAAATCTCCAGTATTTCGGAGAATGAAACATCCTCAGAGGAAGACTTGGGGGACCCCTCTGACTCCTCGAGGTCAGTATCTGAAGTGAGGGACTCATCTTGGGAGTCTATATGCTTCCTCTTACAAGATTTCTTTCTGGGGGGTTCCTCAGGCACAGAGTCTGAGGGTTCCTCAGAAAGAAGGGGACCGCTCATGGGGGTGTCCTTAGGCCTTTGCGCCCTGCTGTCCAATGATAGAGGAGTGTCAGAAGCTCTCGCCAGTGCAGTAGGGGACGGGAGAACCGATCCGAGGGAGGTAGCTGAACCAGCCAGCACGATCCGCATTGCCTCGAAGGCAGGGCCCCCTGAGTCTGAGGATTGACCGCCCTCTAAAGCCATGACCAGGGCCGGAGTCCCCCCTGCCGACGCGCCCAGAGGAAGGCTCAGCACCGACCTGTGCTCTGAGTCATCCCCCTTGGCGCAGACAGAAGAAACATGAGTCCTGGACCCTGTGGATGGAGCCGACGGGGTCAGAGCCGAAGTCGGTACCGAGAATCCCAGTTGGGGTATTGGAGCCGACACAGGAACATCCCTCGGAGCGGAGTTCACCAGCTCCGAAGACAATGCGCGCGGAGGAGGAATAGCAGGTACCACTAACAGGGCTGGCTCTGGAACCGACTGGGTCGGAGCCGAGAAGAGTTTAGCCAACACTGGCGATTCCAGGAGCAGCTGCACCACCCTATCCACATCCAGATCTGAAAGCCTGGAGGATATGGAGGAAACCGATGGAGAAGCAGACCTCTTATCTGGACAGACTTGTCTTAAACTTGGAGACCGGCACCGAATTGGTTCCAAAATTATCGGAGCAGTCAAAGGTTCAGTCAAAACAGTGACTTCCTGCGGCTCCGGGATCAGTAGAGCCGAGGAAGCAGATTCCACAACCAAAATCTTAGAGGGCGGCTCCGAGACCAAAGATGGAGCCGGTGATCTCTTTTTGGACTTAGAAGCTTTAGACTTCGACTCGGAGCTGGGAGTCTAAGCTAATTTTTCCTCGAAGGATGGTTTTAATAGACCCTTTAGTATCAACTTATTTTTCCTTTCTTGGAGCACCCGAGGACTAAAGGAGTGACAAAAACTTCAAGACTCCTGAAGGTGGATGGCTCCAAGACAATAAACACAGATGGAATGTCCGTCTGTAATAGACATTTTATATGCACATTTCGAACACTTTTTAAAGCCGGAAGGCTTATGTTCTTTTTGCTCTTTAGGCATGATAGAAACTAAGCACAAAACTCCAACTTTCTCGTAACCAAGAAGAAAAAGGTGGGAAGCGAGCGCCTACTATAACAGACGGTCACTGACAAGACACAACAATAAGAGACCTCTAATTAAAAACGGTCTTCACACAACAGAACACAACAAATTCCAACGAACAAACACAAGGGAGGACTAGGTCCTCTAAATAAAACGGGCCTAGCTCGAGGAAAGGGATACCACAAAAAACGCACAAGCACACAGAAGAGAACCAGAAATGCCAACAATCGCTCTCACACAAAATCTAATCAAACATTAAACAATATCAGATGATATCTCAAGAAATTTTCGAAGAAAAAAAAGTTTTCAAAAGGTACTTAGCCAAGCCAAGTCGAGACCACGTCCGAGCTCTACAAGTGGCAAATGAGATCTGGGGATGTGGAGCACGGTATTGTGGGATACCATCTTAGCCAACCAATCAAAGACTTTCGAGCTAGTATATAGGCCGAGTCGGAGCTGACTGCCAGCTCCGAACCCACAGGTGAAGAATAATGGCGAGATAGGACTACATAACATCCTAGGTTTGTGTATTGTGTACTTTCATTGTTTCATTGTGAGCCGGACATTAAACTTATGGCAGCTAACAGCCTTGTTCCTGTATGGAGTTCTTTTGATTAACATGTCTTACACTCATTTTGGGTGTATGTATGCTGGTTGGTGCTGGAAGTTGGGGAACATGACGTTTATTCAGTCCGAGCACACATTTCACCGTGCACCTGTTTTTTGGTAGTGGATATTATATATATTATTAT
>NC_056727.1:815851793-815866793 GCF_019279795.1 Protopterus annectens
GATATTTAAGCACTCTATCCAACACCAGTAATTTAATAACTCCCAACAAAAGGCTCATTCTAGCTCAAAAGCTCAAGTAATTGCAAATCCTACATTGTTCCAATAAAAGGTATTAATCATCACATCAGTGTTTGAATGTTGACATTAGTGGGTGTGAGTGTGTGCGTGCAAGTGTTTGTGGGTTAGGGTTAAATAAGGGCTAGAGTAATGGACTGGTTTGGTGTTTTGTGTGGGTATGTGTTTTTGTGTTTGTGGTGGTGGTGGTATGTGTTTGTGCAAAACGTATTTGTCTGAGTTGTTAATTTGTAAACTTTTGGCTATACCAGATGTATTGCCATTAGGAGATGACTGTGTGCAAGTGTTTGCAAGTATTAAGAGTAAGGGCTAGGTAAGAGGGCAGATTTAGTGTTGTGCATATTTGTTTTTGTACGTGGTGTGCATCCATGTGTCTTGTGTAGTGGTAGTGCTACAAAAATGTTTCTTCTAAAGTGAGACGTACAGTTGGGGTAACGGAAAAGATTAGCATGGATCAGTAACGGTGGTGCAAAGCTTGAATGTAGTGGTAGGGTTTTTTTTCATGGAGTGTGAAATGAAAATATTTTCCATATGTAATCTTTTGTATTTTTTGCTGTTTTGAGTTTTTAGTAAGCTGTTTTTTTCAAAATGCAAGCACTGAATCATCTGTGTTTCAATGCTATTCCCTTTCGATCAATGGCAGCATACTCACACAGATTATATACACATGGACAGACAGACTCGCAAAATAACTTCGTGAATGAGAAAACAATGGATTCACAAAAAATGGAATGGAGCAAGGCTATGGTGTGAATGTAACTTGCTACTCTCACTAAGCAACTACTGTCAAAATAAATATCTGACATGCTCCTGTGAGAGAATATACTAAAACGTAGCTCAAAAGCTTGAAGAAACCTGGGTCCATTCATGGTCATGGCTGCATGTCTTGATCAACAATTACAGGAGATAGAAGCCAAAGCCTGGGAAAGTCCTATTTCAGTGCCAATAGGCACATCAGCTGTGAAGTCCTGTCTATTGAAGAGAATGGACAAGATCATCTTAGATCTCCTTTTTCCTGACTATAGACATCATTTATTATTACATTCTGTATTATGTTGTACAGCTAGTGTTTTACCCAGATTATCCCCTACAAAACCTCCAAGAAATTCATGCAGCCGAAGTACAACACAAACATAAAGGCAACAGCATGGTTACTGAGGTCATGGAAAGAAGTTCCATCTCTGGAAATGTAAACTACAAGGTCAAAAAAAAAAAAAAAAAAAAAAAACAGCAGCTGAAGTTGAATTACACTGTGCAAGCACTCAGCGCCTTTGTTATCAACCAATTACTCTGGACCCTACCTAACAGATATGCTGCCACTGCAAGTTACTATGAACGTTATATACTACTGTTTAGGTAGTGAGGCAAAATAATTACACCAGTAACTGCTCATCTGCCTCACAAAAACTGTTTCATGCCAATACGTCTGCATTAAAGCTCCTCTGTTCAGTGCTTTAAGACCCCTTACCTGTTCAAAGGGAGAAAAAAGATCCATTGCTAATGGCTACTCTGGATATTCTGCACTTTTGTTTTAACCAGCCAGCAGTTTAGCAATCTGTTTCCAAGGACTTGAGCCGCTGGCATTGTAGGCACATTTAAGGAAGTACAATGGAAGGGCATCACTAAGCACTGAACTCTCAAGTCAGTTGAAAAGCTTTCAAACAATACAGCTGCATTGTTCAAACCAAACCATCAACATATGTTATTTATCTCAACACTGTTTCAGATCTAAATGTTGTATTTATGATTTCTGCAAAATGCTATTTCTGACAATTCGTCTTCCTGTTACAGTGTTTCTAACTATGCAGTTCCTTTCCCGACAAATATAGTAATAGAATTACGTTAACATTAGTATACGTAATGAAGTCAGCACATATGAAAACACATTCTGCAGAGTTTTTTTTTTTTTTTACGAAGCCACATGAGTACATGCTACAAAATAAGATAACAAGTAAGAAAGTAATTTCTAGACAGCAGGTTCCACATTCCTTTACATTCTTCTACATTTAACATGTGGTAGGGAGGGTAAATAATACAAGTACTAAGTACAAACTGCTTCCTCACTGCTGCATTCAAAGTGTTTCTTCGTTGCTGTATTTCACTATGAATTCCATTCTCAATGAAGATGTAAAAGTTACTAGAGTAATTATGTGCTTACTACAACTCACCATCTCGGAAAGGAAAGTTGTCCATCATCTGGAGACCACCAACAACCAGAAGGCTAGGCTTGAAATCGTGGAGGTGTAGACTGAACTCCTCTAGTGAATCCATCATGGGGTTGTGATCATCACTGTGAACTATGTACCTAAATAAGACAACATTCTGTTAGTAAAAACCTACTCCATGTTTGTTACTTGATGTCCTCCCTCCAAAAGCTGACGTGTCACTGCTCCCCATGATGAAAGAAGGTCTGAGAAGCTAAATGAACACAGCCAACTCCAGATTTGGCAGATTCTTAGGTTCACAGGTCAGTGCTAGGTTTTAAGATTAACCAGTTATCACATTTGAGAAGCAAACCCTGCACACATTGCAAGGTAAACACCGTAACCATTATACCAACCATATGTTATTCACATACAAGATAGCTATAAATGTGCTTTCTACACAAACATAACTTTTAACAAATGCTTACTGTCTACTTTGACCATATACCTACATGAACTTAAAACTAACTGGGTTGGGCATTATTTTATAACTGCACCTCCTATCTTGAACGGCATTCACAGGTCTCGATCTCAGACAGTTCAGAGATAACCAGGTGTCACAACACTTTGGATGTACCCATTTAAAACCTTCTGGTTATACAACATGAATATGTCTGTTTTTGCACTGTGTTTCTGCTAGTTATCCTGAAGGACTGCTAACAAGTGTGTAGCAGCTCACCCATAAGTGCAGTCTCTACCTCAGCCGGTCATAACAAAGAATTAGTGCTAAAATGCACAAACCAAATGAGTCTAAAAAGACCATATATATGTGTGACGACCGTGCCCTGGCCCAGCAATCAAGGAGCCACAATCCTCACCACTAACACCAGGGAGGACGTCTCATATAAGAGGAAAGGATAACAAATACACACAGTAAAGTACAATTTCTCTTAAGTGCACACAGAGGTCACAGTCAGTCTGGGGCTGGTTGCTCCCTTGCTTTCCAGGTCCCCAATAAGACTCCCCATTGGCACAGCTATAGGGTCCAGATCTCAGCATAGCTGGCAACCTAACCTCCAGTATTCTCTCTGTCCCACCTGTGCTTCATGTCCCTGCCCAAGTAGCTGACACACCGCACACACTTTGAGATAGGTATTTATACAACTTCACAGAACTCCTAGGAATGGCTGACAAATTCTCCAGCTGTGCCCCTTTGCCCAGACTATACGGTAGTAATTTCTGCCACCACCAGCTAATACTTATCGGCTACCCAAAGGCCCTTAAAAGGGTGTCCAATTATTACTGTGAAATATTATTATCCAATTGGTAATGTGACTATTCAGTCTAAGGCTTATTAGAGTGGCTTATAACAATAAACTCTATAAATATTCAATGCACTCTAGAGCTTACTTATCTCTACACAAACCAGCCACAGGTAAAGGGTTTAAAAATATTTAATAATAAATAATTAAAACACAAGACAATTGTACTACACCACAGTGATATCTAAGAGTTCAAAGATCACACAGAAACTTAAAACAATACAGTAGGAAAGTTCTGATATAACAGAAAAACACTTGCCTAACTTTCTTCTAAGTTCCTAGCTATTACTACAACAAAACATACTTCTAAGACGCTACTTACATAAGACAACAGGCAGAGTGCTGATAAATGGGATATCAAGATCAAAATGCTCACAGTGTCTCTCTGAACAATAGTTTTTAAACTCACTAACAAACATCTTTGCTAGGCCCTCCCAGATTGCATCATTCTGACACTTGGGTTTTCCCAGTATACACATTACATCATTTTGACACTTAGTCTAGAGTTCCCAGGCCAACAAACTGCATTATTTAGCAATCTAACACCTTCTCAGGAAACTACAACAATAAAAGACATTTCACATGTACACTCTAGCAATTATTCCTTAAGTTAAGACAACAGAAATAGTGTGTTCAGCCAGCCACTTCGGCACCACTATTTAGATCATTTTAACTTCAAAGAACATTTGAAATGCTTGGCTTAGTTTACCTTACAGCAGATGGCAATGTTGCAACTATCCTGAAGTTCACATTTTACAATGTTTTCTTTCATTTAAGAAACAAGGCTGTTTTTTACATTTATATTTACAAATTATAGAATTATTTATCAAACTCTATTTGACTAGGCTGGCAGCCTTCACCCATCTTCCCGCAATCTTCACATCTCTTCCCCCAGAGAACTCAAGATAGTTTTTCAAGTGACCCTTGATAAATGCCACTTGAGAGGTTTAGGTCTGAGTGTACCTCACCCCATTCCCTGTCTTGAAAGCCCATCTGCATTGGCATTGCTACTACCATTGCGGTGCTGCACTGACATATCATATGCTTGCAACCCCAGGCTCCATCTTAGCAACTTGGCCTTTTGCTGACTGGCTCTGTTTAACCATGTTAGGGGTTGTGATCTGTCATCACAGTGAACTTTCTTCCATACAGATAAGGATGAAGTTTCTGCAGTGCCCACACTATGGCAAGACATTCCTTTTCTACAGCTGCATAGCATTCCTCACAGGGTTAGAGTCTATGACTGAGATAAACAACTGGGTGCTCTTCCCCCTCTGAAGAAATCTGGCTAAGTACAGCCCCCACCCCATGGTTTGAAGCATCCACCTGTACAACAAATTTTTTGCTGTAATCAGGATTGGCTAGCACAGGGGGTCCTCCAAAAGCTTCTGAAATGCCTGCTCACATGCTAGGGTCCACACTACCTTATCTGGCCTGTTCTTCCTTGTCAGGTCTGTGAGGGGAGCAGCTATGGTACTATAACTTGGGACTAACGTTCTGTAGTACCCTGCTGTCCCTAAGAATGCCCTCACCTGATTTTTGGTAACAGGCGCAGGCCATGCCTGAATAGCTTCCACTTTGGCAGGTTCTGGGCTTATCTTACCACTCCCCACTCTATGTCCTAGGTAGGAGACCTCTACCACACCAACCTGACATTTGCTTGGCTTAATACTCAACCCTGCCCTCTGTAGTCTGCCCAGCACCTCCCTGACATGCTGAAGGTGCTCTGGCCAGGAATGGCTGTAGATGGCAATATCATCTAGGTAAGCAAGGGCAAACCCTCCTGCTAGGATATTATCCACCAGCCTCTGGAAAGTCGCTGTGGCATTCTTAATTCCAAAGGGCATCTTTGTGAACTCACGCAAGCCAAAAGGAGTCACAAAGGCTGACTTCTCTGTAGCACTGGGAGTCAAGGGCACCTGCCAGTAACCCTTGGTAAGATCAATGGTTGTAAGATACTTAGCCCCACCCAGCTGCTCTAGGGCCTCATCTGTCCTAGGCATGGGGTAAGCATCCGACTCTGTGTGACTATTTAATTTCCTGTAATCCACACAGAACCTGGTGCTGCCATCCTTCTTTGGCACCGGCACCACTGGGGAGGTCCACGGACTGTTGGACTCGTGAATCACCCCTAGTTCCAACATCTCCTGTACCTCTTCCCTCAGAGTCTGTCTGACTCTCTCAGGCACCCTATAAGGGGCCTGCCTAATAGGCCCTTGGGGTCCTGTATCCACCTGGTGCTCCACCAGATGGGTGCACCCTGGTTTCCCAGTGAACTCGTCCCCCAAATTCCGGCAACACTGCTTGGATTTCTCGAACCTGGGTAGTAGACAGCTGCTGGGACAATGCTACCCATTCCACCGAGGTGTCAGCCCGAGCCTCAATTATGAGATCAGTCCCCAGATCTCCCTCAGACTCCTCCTGCAATACACTGCAAATGCTCAGTATAAGGGCCTTCCTATCATGGTAAGGTTTCATCAAGTTAACATGGTACAACTTGTACCCCTGCTGTCTGCCTAGCACTTCCACCATGTAGTTAACATCACTTACCTTTCTTACCACATTGTAGGGTCCCTCCCAAGCTGCTTGCAGCTTGTTGTGTCTGACAGGAATGAGAAAGTACAGTTGTATACACTTACCATAAATGTAGATGTTAGAGTGTATTCACTGTTGCAGTCATTACATTTGGGTTATCTGCTTGCAGTAGCCCTCAGTCGGCTTGATTAACAAAGTCTTGGGTCCTGCGTTGGTTGCTGTCCCTACTTCCATGACGTCAGGCCGTCAAAGGTATAAAACATGCAGCCAACACCATTACATCAGTCTTTCTTGCTGTGCGGTGCCTGAAGCAGAAGCAGTTCGCAAGTGCTGGTCTGTCGACTCCTGAAATTTTCGTTTTCGAGTTTCAGAACCGAAGTCTTCAACTAAAGCTAAGTACCCCGTTGGGGAAACTTTTTTTCTTGCTCCTTACTGATGTCAGTAAAAGTTAATAATTGCATTACTTGTGGAAAGCAAATGCCTCACAAAGATTTTCATTCGTACTGTATTCCTTGCCTAGGCCCTAATCACGACATACCTTGCTGTCGGTTTTGTGCTTTATTTAATCAGCGCACTATCCGTCGTCTGTATATTTTCACCTCTAAATATTTCGGTTCTCGGTTTAATTATCCAGAAATGTCGTCAGTTAGCCATCTGGCTACCAGGATTCCGAAAAAATGCAAAGATAAAGACAAAGACAGGCCGCCGAGGTCCAAAACTGCCGACGACACTTCTCCTAAGCCAGTTGCCAGTTTGCCGGTACTCAGTGAGGCGCTTTTGCAGCCCTTGATACCTGCTACTTCTGATTCGCAGGCCTCTACTTTGACACATTTGGAGTCCGGTATGCCGTGAGATGCTTCAACTGTGGAACCTGCGGATGTCTCTACCTTGGATAGGTCCAAGCCGCTGTGCAGGCACAGGCTTCTGAGGGTGTATTCAGGCCTACGGACTTGCATATTAAACCGACGCCTCCTTCTTCATTTAGGCCTAAATCTCAAACCGTGTTTAAGAAACAGATGCCCAGGTCGCATGCTCAGGCCTCTATGCCTAAAAAACAAATTATAAGAATGGTTGAAGATCTTATAACTCTAATCAGGAGAAGCCAACCTCCCCCTTCAAAGAGACCTAGGACTGAAGTTGTTTCTGAATCTTCTGACCAGGATTCTGATTTTTCTGATTCTTCTGATAATCTGGATTTGCCCTTATCTACTTATGAGGATTCTGATGCAGAGGACACTGCTCCCTCGCTTCCCCTCCAGAGGATTTTTCTTTTAGTGAAACCTTACATACTCTAAGGGAGCATTTCCACTGGGAAAACCAAGATTTTTCTGATTCAAAAAAGAGGCTTAAGGATTTCTTACTCCTGCCTCAGTATAGGCCTTTAGCAATTCCTCCTGTACTAGACATTGTTGATGATGCCTTTTCGGAATCTAGTTTGGCCCCCGATTCTTTGCCTCCTGCTCCCAGAAGACCGGACAGATATTACAGGGTTCCTGATTCACACAAGTTCCTTTTTAAAAATCCTATTGCGGATCCAGAGACTATTTCACAGGGATCAAAGGGCATTAAGGCTTCTACTGCTAAAAATCCTACCCCTTCTGATAGAGACTCTATGGCGCTGGATAGATGGGGTAAGAAGGTTTACACTTCTGCAACCTTGGCCATTAGGGCTTTAAACTGCCAGCTTCATATGTTAAAGTATCAACATGTTATTGGATTACTTAAAACAGAAAATGATGTTGATTCCTGACTGTGTTGATAATTACATGATTTAATGCATTCTGCTGAACAGGTTGGAAAACATACTTAGCAATGTGGACTTGATTCATTAGAGGCCTCTTGCAGGGCTGCTGTTACTGGGTCTGTGCTCAGAAGGCATGCTTGGCTTAAGGATCAATCTTTGCCTGATCATGTTAAAGCTAAATTGTTGGATGTTCCCTTAAATCAGGACCGCCTGTTTGGCAACAAGGCTGAGGAAGTTCTTAAAAAGATGGAAAACAAAACTAAATCTATGCAAACTGTTAAAAGATTTCTTACAAGTTCAGCCTCTTAGATTTAGTAGGCACTGTCCCTCTAAGAATTGGTCCATTCCAGCCCCTTCCAGGTCTTCTCAAGCCATACCCAGACACAGCAGAAACCCCAGCTTTCAGTCCCAAGGGACACACAAGACTAAGCAGTGGGGGGTTTCCGCACCCAAATCTGGGAGTAGTAGGACTCCCCCCTATGGAAAACTGTCTCGACTTGTTTTTAAAATTTCCAAGCACTTCCCAACTGAATGCTCCTTTAAGCAGAAAGATTGGTTTCCAGGCCAAAAACTGGGAACTCGTTACCCAGGACAAATGGGTTTTAAATATAGTGTCCCAAGGAAACAGATTTCATTCCCACACGTTACCAACACCAAGCGGGTGGCCAGATCTACCCCCAAATCAGTGGGCAGAGGCCCAAAAACAAGTACTTTCTCTCTTAAGCATAGGGGCTATTCAGTTGGTACCAGAAGAGCAAAAAAGACAAGGTTTCTATTCGAGACTTTTCCTGGTACCCATAAAAGGCAATACATGGTGTCCTATTCTGGACCTTTCTACTCTAAACACCTTTCTGGTGATTCCAAAATTCAAAATGCTGACTCTTCATCAGCTGCTTCCTATGCTAGGCAAAGATACATGGTTGGCAACAATAGATTTAAAAGAAGCATACCTGCACATCCCTATCAAGGAGTCTTGCAGAAGATACCTACGCTTCAAAGCAGGCTACATGCACTATCAGTTCTCTGTACTGCCGTTTGGCTTATATACTGCACCCAGGGTATTCAAAAAGTGTCTAGCTCCAGTCATTGCATTTTGCAGACAAAGAAATATTCAAATATACCCATAGCTGGACAATTGTCTAATTCAGGCAGAAAGCCAGGACATGCTTTTGAATCATCTGGCCTTTGTTCAAAGGGCACTGACTTGTCTGGGGTACACCATAAACGAAAAGAAATTACACCTGGTATCCTTTCAACAAATTATATTCCTGGGAGCAAGCTTGAATACAACTTCCCAGATGGCTTTCCTCACGCCAGAGAAACAGATTCATTTGACAACCTACTTCACACAAGTGACCACAAAAACCCAATTATCCGCAAGGCAAATACTGCAAGCCTTGGGGTTCATGGCCTCCTGCATTCTTCTAATTCCATATGCAAGGCTGCATATGAGGAAACTACAGTGGTAACTCAAAAGCCTATGGTGTCAACATTCACAGGATCTAGAAGCAAGGATTCCTATCATACCTTGCCTACGCCCAGAGTTCCTTTGGTGGGCAGAGGCCTGCCACCACAACAGGGGACTACCTTTCACACTGCCCCCTGCCACCCAAACCTTAACAACAGATGCATCAGACTATGCATGGGGGGCTCACCTGGCAGGGAAGTGCATTCAGGGCAAATTAAACCCAAGTCAAATGCACCTGCACATAAATCAAAAGGAAATGTTAGCTGTACAGAATGCTCCGACAGCTTTCAAGGACCACATTCTTCCAGGACAATTAATGGTAAAGACAGACAACACCACTGTCATGTGGTACATAAACAAGCAGGAGGGTACACATTCTTACCCCCTCTGCAGACTAGCCATGGTTTTGTGGAACACAGCCTTGAGCTATCAAGTGAAGCTACAAGCTCAATTCCTACCAGGAAAACTAAATACACTGGCAGACTAAGCAGAAACCGCATGGACCCACACGAGTGGAAACTGGAACCAAGGACTTTCAACATGTTGACAAGCAAGTGGGGGCACCCAGATATAGACCTGTTTGCCTCCCCCCCAGAACCATCAATTGGACAAATTTTGCACAAGTATTTCCCACAAGCTAGCTTGGAAAGTGGATGCTCTATCCTTCAGCTGGAAAAACCTATCAGCTTATGCCTTTCCTCCTCTACCTCTGCTCTCCAAGGTACTACTAAAGATCAAACAGGACAAGCCAATGACGATTTTAATTACACCAGACTGGCCTCACCAACACTGGTACCCCCTCTTGCGCAGTGTGTTATGGTTGGCCCCCATGGCACCTGCCTTAGACTCCTTCCCTGTTGTCTCAGCAGGAGAACCAGATTCTGCACCCTCGGCTGCAAACCCTGAACCTAGCAGCCTGGCTAATTACCTATTCCCTTCCTTTACCTTCCCTCAGTAAATCAGTGATGGATATCATTTTAGAGGCAAGGAGGCCAAGTACTAGGAAATCTTATGCTGCAAAATGGAAAAGATTTTGCGCCTGGAACCAATCTCAAGGGATGAGCGCAACAGTGCCCAATTTACCTCAGATTCTACAATACTTGACTGAGATGTTTCATAAGGGCTTGTCCTTTTCCTCCATCAAAATTCATGGCTTAGCCATTTCAGCTCAGTATAACACAGAGCCTCCTTTTGTCTCTCACCCACTGCTCAAGCAGTTCCTCAGAGGGGCCAAAAATTTAAGGCCATCCAGGAGAGCTCCAACTCCAGCCTGGGACCTTAACTTTGTCTTGGAGAAACTCACTCTTCCTCCTTTCGAGCTAGCTGCTACTGCAGATTTAAAATTTCTTTGCTGGAAAACAGTTTTCCTTTTAGCAATCACTTCTGCAAGAAGGGTATCTGAATTACAGGCCCTTGTGGCAGTGGAACCTTTCATCATCTTTCATGCGGACAGCGTGTCCTTCAGAAAACAACCATACGCTCCGCAAGGATAGCATGCAGGGTCAAGCCAACAATGTAAACCACCAACGACCAGCAAAAAACGATAGTGAACACGCAGTAATGAAGAAATAATGATCATTTATTTATAATTCCTTCAAATCCAGACCGGTTTCGGCTATTCAGCCTTTATCAATGAATACAATAAAGTTTTACCAGTCCCTCCTTCATGCCCAATGTGGTATCCAGTGTGGCTCTTAATCAGTCCATTCATTTGCCTACCTTCTTTCTTAACCCACAGAACAAAGGGGAACGGATACTGCACTCCTTAGATGTGCACAGACAACTTAGATTCTACTTGGACAGGACTAAACCTCAAAGGAAATCTGAACAACTGCTGGTACATTTGCTGCAGGGACAGAGGGGAAAGCCATTTCAAAGCAAACCATTTCAAAATGGATAGGCCACTGCATTCATTTCTGCTATAAGCACCATGGAAAACCTGTCCTACAGGGCATCAGACCCCATTCAACCAGGACTGCATCTACCTCTACGGCCTTTCTCAGGGGCGTCCCTACAAGGGACAGCCTAGAAGCTGCTTCCTGGAGTTCTGTACATACTTTCACCAAGCATTATAATTTGCCAATTTTCTCTAAATACAGAACTGGTTTTGCCACTGCAGTCTTGCAGGGCCTTATAGCTGGTCCTAATTCTATTTAAATTCCTCCTCTCAACCTTAGCTTTGGGAATCTACCCAAATGTAATGAGTGCAACAGTGAAACACAAATAACATAGTACAGTTGTGTACACTTACCATAAATATAGATGTAATACACTCTAGCTTGAGCATTCCTGTCATGCCACACCTTTTTCGGTTGTTGGGCTTCTGCCAGGTTCTCCTGGGCCAAGCCCATGAGTTCCCTGAGCCTTGTCCTGAGGTTTAGGACATATATCACAACAGACTCCTTGTGAGACTCACACTCACCTTCCCACTCATCTCAAATTAAATCTAGAGGTCCCCTCACCCTATGCCCATACAGCAACACAAAGGGTGAAAAACCTGTGGATTCCTGGGGAATCTCTCTGTAAGCAAACAACAGACGGGGCAAATGTGTCCCACTCCCTCTTAAACTGATCTGCAAATGCCCGTAGCATGGACTTGATTGTAGAGTTTAACCTCTTAACTAGACCATTAGTCTGGGGATGGTAGGGGGTGGTCTTCATGTGCTTCACCCCACAAGACTTCCACAGACAAGCCAGCAGGTCTGACATGAAATTGGCACCTCGGTCAGTCAGTATTTCTTTTGGGAAACCCACCCTGCTGAAAATCTCTAACAAAGCATTCGCCATCTTCTCTGCCTCAATGGAGGTCAAAGCCACTGCCTCAGGGTATTGCGTAGCATAATCCACTACCACTAGGATATACTTTTTCCCTGCGTAACTTGGGGTACTCAGAGGACCCACAATATCCATAGCTATCCTCTGAAATGGCTCTTCAATCACAGACAAAGGCATCAAAGGAGCTCTCACCTTGTCTCCTGCCTTGCCTACCTTTTGACACTGCCCACAGGTCCTGCAGTACCCTGTTACATCTCTGGAAATTCCAGGCCAACAGAAGTTCTGCATAATATGCCTCTTTGTACGTTTTATGCCCATATGACCTGCAAAGGGAATATGATGGGCTATGGCTAGAAGTAGTTCCATACCCCTGTTGCCTCAAGACAACTTACTGTTGGCATTTTGTCTTTCCCACTTACTGGCTCCCTCAACATTGGTTCCCCACCTTGCCTCTGTGGACATCTGTATGCCACATGGCCCTACTGGTTGCATTCAAAACATTTCACCCTAGGTCCTGGACGTGTACCTGGACTAGTGGCTTCCCCTGCAACTGGCAGATTCTGTTGGGGCAGTCTGTGCTGCCCACCATGGATTCCTTTAGACGCATGAGCAGTACTGGGGGTCCCCTTCTTGTGCAGGGCTGCCCTGCTGGCCAGGTATAGGTCTCCCATTTTTCCCCAACTCATCTGAAGTAGCACATTGTCTATCAGCTAACCACATCCTCATGTCCTCAGGCAAAGTGCCAAGGGCTTGTTCCCTCCCCAAAAGGTCTGCTAGCCCTTCAAAAGTGGTGCGTGACATCCACTCACCCAGCTATGAAAATAAGTGCTCAGTTCAGCAACATATTCACATACATTTTCATCTGCTTTGCGTCTACGCTCACAAAACATTTTCTTATACATTTCAGGTGTTAGCTTAAAACATTCTAATACGCATTTTTTTACAGCAGTATAATCAAAACAGACAGAGTCATGCATTTGTGATATACAAGTTACAGCTATCCCATGGAGTAAGGGGGTCAGGAACCGTACCCAGAGCCTTTGGTCAACACTATACTGTTTGTTTCATTCACCTGTTTGAAAGGGTATGCAATCAAAATTATCCCCCTCTTTAAATTGTGGAAGAAATTTACTGACCTGCTGTGGTTCTGAGGTCCAGTTACTCCCTTCCCCATTACCTCCATGACTCTG
The DNA here is from genome assembly GCF_019279795.1 of Protopterus annectens. Classification (NCBI taxonomy): domain Eukaryota; kingdom Metazoa; phylum Chordata; order Ceratodontiformes; family Protopteridae; genus Protopterus; species Protopterus annectens. The sequence continues at coordinate 815,865,047 of NC_056727.1, forward strand.
GCAAAGAGTCAGCACTTTCCTCTCATGCTTCCTCTGATGTTCTTTTTCTTCGGCTTCTATCTCCAAATGCCTGGCCTCCAACTCAAGTCTCTTTAGCTCCAGCTGGATTTTTAAGCCCACTGCAGAAAGGCTGAGCTGTCCATTTTCCTAAGATATTGCATCTCCACTGCCAGATTGTTACTCGCAGAAAGGTTGAGCTGTCCATTCTCCGAGGATATCGCATCTCTACTGCCAGTCTGATTGTCCTCCTGGATGGCTGTTTTCTGATGCAGCTGTAACCAAGGCTCCAATCAGGTCTGCCTTAGTCAGGCTTCCATGCACCAGTCCCCTAGCCTGGCACATCCCCACCAGCTGGCTGCCTGCTCACCTTGACTAAGTAAACTAACAAAAGAAATAAAACAATTGTGATATGAACTCTTGAGTATACACTGCGTGGCTGATTTAGAGTACAAAACACCTTCAGAGATCACTGTACATAAGCTAGAGGATTCACTGTACCCCACCACTGCCACCAGAAATGTGACGACTGTGCCCAGGCCCAGCAATCAAGGAGCCTCAATCCTCACCACTAACACCAGGGAGGGTGTCTCATATAAGAGGAAAGGATAACAAATGCACAGAGTAAAGTACAATTTCCCTTAAGTGCAGACAGAGATCAAAGTCAGTCTGGGGTTGGTTGCTCCCTTGCTTTCCAGGTCCCCAATAAGACTCCCCATTGGCACAGCTATAGGGTCCAGATCTCAGCCTAGCTGGCAAGCTAACCTCCAGTACGCTCTCTGTCCCACCAGTGCTTCATGTCCCTGCCCAGACAGCTGACACACCACACACACTTTGAGATGAGTATTTATACAACTTCACAGACACTCCTGGGAAAGGCTGACACAGATTTTCCAGCTGTGCCCCTTTACCCAGACTATACGGTAGCAATTTCTGCCACCACCAGCTAATACTTATCAGCTACCCAAAGGCCCTTAAAAGGTTGTCCAGACTATACGGTAGTAATTTCTGCCACCACCAGCTAATACTTATCAGCTACCCAAAGGCCCTTAAAAGGTTGTCCAATTATCACTGTGCATTATTATCCAATTGGTAATGCGACTATTCAGTCTAAGGCTTATTAGAGTGGCTTATTACAATAAACTCTATAAATATGCAATGTACTCTAGAGCTTACTTATCTCTACACAAACCAGCCACAGGTACAGCGTTTAAAAATATTTAATAATAAATAATTAAAACACAAGACAATTCTACTACACCACAGTGATATCTAAGAGCTCATAGATCACACAGAAACTTAAAACAATACAGTAGGAAAGTTCTGATATAACAGAAAAACACTTGTCTAACTTTCTTCTAAGTTCCTAGCTACTACTACAAGAAAACATACTTCTAAGACACTACTTACATAAGACAACAGGCAGAGTGTTGATAAGTGCGATATCAAGATCAAAATGCTCACAGTCTCTCTCTGAACAATAGTTTTTAAACTCACTAATAAACATCTTTGCTAGGCCCTCCCAGACATCATTTTGACACTTAGGTTTTCCCTGTACACACATTACATCATTTTGACACTTAGTCCAGGCCAACAAACTGCATTATTTAGCAATCTAACACCTGCTCAGGAAACTACAACAATAAAAGTAATTTCACATGTACACTCTAGCAATTATTCCTTAAGTTAAGACAATAGAAAGAATGAGTTCAGCCAGCCACTTCGGCAGCACTATTTAGATAATTTTAAC